>NC_056742.1:288646389-288826389 GCF_019279795.1 Protopterus annectens
TCTTTGCATTGAGTTTTAATCTGTGACTTTGGCACCAGTCATTTGTCTATGTTAGACCCTCTTGCAGGATGTTGGTGTCACAGGGGGAATTTATGATAGCTCCATATTTGCAGTTGACTCTGAACTTTGTAAGCCAGAGGCCCTTGATATTAGCATTGATCTCCAAGAAGTATGTGCCAAACAGGAGTGGGCCTACTCCGTTTATGACCTGCCACTTGATGGAGGTGGTCTCATCAATCCTGATTTCTTAGGTCGTATCTGTGAACCAGCTGGAAAAATATTGAGTTATGTATGGATTTATGTCTAGTCTGATAAGCTTGTCTACAATACCTGAGTGGGGTATTGTATCAAGTGCCTTAGCCAGATGTAGGAAGGAAGGCAGTATGCACCATTTTCTCTTCATCCATTGCCTTGGTAACATTCTCAAAAAAAAAAACTCTCCCATGTTTAGTATGCATGACTTTCCCTGAGAAAATCAAACATGGATAGGTTCAATGTCTGTAGGTTGCCAATGTCTTTGTTGATCATTTCCATGATAATTCATTGCATGGCTTTGCATATTAGTCTAGGTCGAGTTTCTGTGGTGAGTTAATGATCCATCCTTGTGAAGGGGGATAACCATTGCCATCCAACATTCTCTTGGCATGTAGGCTGTTTTGAAGTTGTAGTTGAAAAGTAACTCAAGTGGTCGTGATAGATCATGCTTCAGGCTATTTAAAGACTGCCTGGGCCCCATTGATACTGTGTTTTGGCCTTATAAAGTGCCTCCTTATCCTGCTCCCTGCTAATAGTTGAGGGAGTTATGTCAGTAGGGATTTCCCAGGAGGTACGGGGGAGGAGTAGGGGTGAAGTTTGAGCTGAATTTGTCAGCTTGCAAGTTTGATATGCCTCTCTGCTCAGAGAAGGTGGTGGCATTTACTACCAGTTCAACACACTGCTGCACATTACCTTTGATGTTTTGGACATAGCTGTAGAAGGCCTTGTGGTTGTCTTTAGCATGAGTGTTTATCTTCACCTCATAACTGCCCATGTTGGATTTAATTAGTGATGTTTGTTTCCTGTTTAGTTTAATTAATGAGCTCTTGTCATTATGAGAGTTGTTCTTTCTGATTTTGGCTATGACTTTTTTCCCTGCTAAGATTAGGAGTGCACCGGTTTGTTTTGTTTTTTGGGTTCATTTTGGGCTTATTCTGGTAGGTTCAGCAGTCTCTATGTAGCTATTTACATGTTTGCACAGTGTTTCTTAGAACATTCCTGCACAGATTGCTGTTAACTCAGGGTTAGGTGGGGCAGGATGTAGTTTTCTTTAGGATAGTTTCTAACTGTAATAGGTTTTGTTGGATTTCCAAGCTGATTTTTATTTAGAAGGAGACAACTTTGTGATCTGACATCACCAGTAAGGATGTGACATGGGGGTTAGCACTCTTCCATATTGATGAGGACTAGGTCCAGTATGCTTGAACCTCTGGTTGGACTTTGTACTAATTGATCAAGGGCAATTCTGTTAATAAATTCCAGGAAGCATTTTGCCTGCAAGTTGGAGGCAGTGTATGTTTCCCAGTCTATAGAGGGATAATTAAAGTCTCCCATGAAGAGAGTCTTTGGTTGGATAGAGTACCTCCAATAGTTCTACATAACAGTTGTGATATTCTTAAGACATAGATGGTGACCTATTGCTTGCTAAGATATTGTAAGGGACTCTATCAAGGGTGACTTGCACATGGATGAACTCCATTGCATCTTGAGGTGTATTTGTTGCTAATGTAGATCCAGACACATCCACCTTTAGCCACTGCCTATTTGGCTTATAGTCAAAATGTGTGGAAAGCATTGTAGCCTTGCACTGCTTGAGTACTTTCTGTGGCTTTAAACCATGTCTTGGTAATGGCACAGATGTCTGCATTTTCCAGAATGAAAAGAGCTTGTAGGGAGTGTAGTTTCTTGTTACAGCTCCTAGCATTGAACAGTAACACCTTTACGTTCCTTTGCGTTTTATTTGCTATGTCAGTAGGTTTTTCACTTTGGCATTGCCTAAAAAAGGCTGTAAGGGAGTGGATAAACGTATAGTCAAAATCCAGAAGCCCAGGGTGGACAGGTGCAGGACAAAGCAATGCTGTCTATTGACCATGTCATCCCAGGCTGACAGATATTAAATACCCCTGGACTCACACCAGAAACTAAGCCATTTGTTAAAATCAATATTTTTGTTCATAATGTAATGTTATCCTTGGAAAAGGTAGAATGCTACTCAATCCAAGACACATACCTTTTTTTGAGAGACACATTCAGAGTGGTCCATAATGTCTTTGTTCATATACTCTAGAGAAATACATCTCAGGCCATTCACGCCCACATGGACTATGATAGAATCATACTGGTACCTGTGGTGCAGTGACTAGAATCAGTGTGTAACTTGGTGGATCCTGGCTCTGAATAAGCAACTGACTGTAATCTTCTACTTGTCCAGCTTGGTGAGTGGGGCATCTGTGTGTCATACAATAGAGTCCCCTGTGATAAGTGTCCTGGGTAAATTGTTTGCTTGCCTTATGGGCTTTTTTTTCAGAGGGTCCATTCGGTGTAGTTTTATGTGTGAAGTTTGGTGCTGCTTTTGGCATGTGCTTTACAAATTGCTAAGGATATGAGTTGCTTTTTGCATTCTTAGGACCTTTGAGGTTTGGGGAGTTTGATTTTTAGTGCTTCAGCATAAGATGGTCTATATGTCTGGTGGATGTAGTGCATGTGTTCTTGACATCCTTGTTTGTATGTGAGATTTTTGTCTCCAAGGAAGTTGTGTAAGTATATCTCTTGCATATTGTGTTGGTTTCTTTAACAATTAAAAGATTGTCTCTGTGAGTGAGACAATTGTTTCATTGTCTCAGGATGCCCATATCTACCAAGGGGGCTATGGAGGCATTTAAAAATTGCATATTCTTGTTGTCCAGAGCTGTACTAGGGTGGGCTGTTAGGGTCTAAGGACTAGGTCTTACAAAGGTCTCCTATAGTGGTCTTGAGGGTTATGGACATTAGTTGAAAAGTGCTGTATACGATATTAAACAGTGTTAGGATATGGCATTAGTTCTATCTGACACACAAGCTAGCTGTTCTTGGCTTAACTCAATTCAATGTTTCATAAAATTACAGGTTAAAGTCATAGTACTTGTTTTATAGGTAAACTTAACTGTTCAGATGCTTGTATCTGTAGCAGGGACTGCCAACAGCTACTGCATATTGAACAGCTCTGTGCAAACCAGCCTAATTTAGAAGCATAAATGAAAGTGAAATCTAATTTCTGAACCCTCTGGCCAATAATTTATTTTTTATTTGCCATTTGTTTACCGGGATGGTCTGACTGGGTCTACAGAACCTGTTTTCAGCAGAGGCCCGGGGAGAAAAGCTGCACATACAGTACAATATAAATACAGCATAATCCAATACAATACAAATTACATTAGAAATACTATACAAAAATAAGTTGAAAGAACAAACTATGTTATGAGATGTTGCAATATATTGTTACACATCTAGACAATCCTATAGAGTTAAAACATTACAGACAATAATAGTCACTCTCACCATACATGATGTAGACAGTGTCCAAAAAATAATACGTAGGTAGTGCAATGTGTGACATTGACTGTAACAGTACATACAAAATAGAATGTTAGTTTCAGTTAGGAAAATAGCAGCCAGAAAGTTAGTGATGCACATAGTGAGAGAGAGTTAAGAAGAATAGAAGCAATAAAGCCTGAACAGTAGCTTATGGATATGGTATAGAAGCAGAGAAGGAGTTAGAAGAGCTTTAGGATCTTGCAGTTTGTGAGGGTTTGAAATGTGGCAGAAGAGGATGATGAGGTTAGTGTGAAGGAAGAGGAAGACCTGAGCATTAGGCAGGCTTTTTGCAGGAGCAGTGCCATGTATGTTTGAGATGATTTTTTAAAGATGCTTTGAAATGGGTTAGGCCAGGCATGGACCTTGTAGCTACAGGTAGTGAATTCCAAAGTATAGAGACAGAGTATGAATACAGAGAGTGACCTAGTTTTCTTGTGGGTTTTGAGATAGCCAAGTGATTTTTTTCTGATCATATAGATCGATTTGGTGTGTAAGGTATGACTAGATTGGCTTAATGCAGGGCAGGCAGTAGGCTTGAAATAAGGTAAGATGGATAGCTGAATAAAGGCAAGTTGGTTGGGGAGTTCAAGCCAGTTTAATTATAGCAGTCCAAAACACAGTGAAAAATACCATGATAATGAAACTGGTTTGATAAAAAACTAAATGTACATAGAAAACCACTCAAAACTTTAATATTCAGTACAGTAAGTCCATTTGTCTCAAACAAGTAGCTCAAGACTTCATCAGACTGAAAATTCTCAACACTGCCTCATTTTTAAATTGAATTAATTGAAGTCACATGACATAAACTTAATGTTTTAACCCCTTCCTTTTTAAATACATAAAATCTTCCCAGCTGTTTAAACCAGAGGGGTAATAAGCATTTTTGTTGTCCTTAACAGGCACCGCATATTTATGCTCATAAATCTTTTTATATAGTTCTTGTAATGTTCTTCCTATATAAAATGTTTTGCATGAAACACAAAAATCAAGGTAAACAATAAATTTAGATTTACAAGAATATACATTGTTTATACTGACCTTATAATTGTTGATAAGTTCTGAACTATCAGTGTATAAATAATTACATAAATTACAATCAAAACATTTCCTGATTCCCCTTTTATCATTTAATGCCTTTTGTGCACTAAGTTTGACCTGAAAGTAGATTTTAAAACGTTTAGCCCTTTGCTGTGTGAATACAAGTCGTTCACCAACCACATTTAAAATTTCAACATTTCCCCCAAACATTTTCCATTTGTTGTTCAAAACATTTTTAATAGCCCCACAATCAACACTATTTACCATAGGCATCCTAATTTGTGTATTCTGATTTGTTTTCTTTTTTGGTGAGTTGTATCTGTTGCCATGGTTTATTTCCTTTCTCTTCTCAATTACTTGAGTGAAACAACCAACCAACAATTCCCTTGGATATTCCCTGTTTATTAATTTTTCACAAAAAGCTGACCCTTCTTTTAAGAAATCTTCATTTCTTACTGTCAAAATGCTAATCCTAAAAAATGCTCTTTAACAATATTCTCCTTGGTCTTTTTAGGATGCTTGCTATTATAATGCAAATATGCATTATTTTGCACTTCCTTTTAGTAAATTTTCATCTCTAATATTCCATTACCCTTAAATACATTAACATCTAAATAATTAATACATATACTGCTCCACTGACAAGAGAATTTTAAATATGGAGAAATGTTGTTAATATACTTTAAGAATTAATTTAAGGATGATTCATTCTCCCTCCAGAAAAAAACACATCGTCGATAAAATGGAAGAATGTCACAATACTCTCCATATATTTGCTTTGTAGTATATGATTTGACTCCCAACCATACATAAATAAGCTGGCATAACTGGGGGCCATCGCTGCCCCCCATTGCAATGCCATTGATTTGCGATAAAAATTCCCATTAAATTTTAAAAAAATATAACTCAGTATAACATCCAATACTTGCATTAATGAACCAATAGTGTTTTTAGAGTATAATTTTGATTTTAGTATTTCTACTCTTACAATTTCCAGTCCTTCATCATTCGGAATCTCTGTATAAATAGACTTTATATCTAGTGTTACTAATAAATCATTTTCCAATATTTCAATATTTTTGTCTTATTGATAAAGTCATATGTATCTTTGATGTATGTCTTATTGTTTATTACTGCTTTTTGAAAATGCTTGTCAACATAAATACACTAGATGCTATAGGTCTTAAAGGGTGATTGTTTATATCTTTATGGATCTTTAGTATTCCAAAACTCCTGCTCATATTTGGACTTTCAACTAAAAAATAGCTTCTAATAGCTTCAGTGATTCTACCACTGAGAAACAATTCTTCAATTAAAGAACTAATAAATAAAAAAGCTTTTTTGATGTCACAAAAAGTAATTTTTTATAAAATGTCTCATCGGATAACCTTTCAAGCATTTTAGCTTCATATGTACTTCTATCTAGAATCAGTAAAGGTCCTCCCTTGTCAGCTTTAAGAATTAAGATATCGTTGTTGTTAATCAAACTGTAAAACAACTCGTTTTTATTCTTACTCATATTATAATACTTATATATGGGCTGATTGTTCAACAACTCAATTAATTGTAGTTCACACACATTTAAAAACAGTTTAATTCTATGAGTGGTTTACAGTGGTGTGTGTGATATTTAGAGTTTGTGGCAAACTATGCAACTTTGTTGTAGCACTGTTCCATCTTGCTTAGGGTAGAAGTTTGTAAGTTAGTTAGGACAGGAGCATAAAGAAGGGACGGAAGTAAAAATGCTTTTGCAAGGGTAGTTTTGGTTGCTGCATTCAATAAATGATTGTTTCTATATAAGAGTCCATTCATTCTTGGCTTTATATGAAACAGAATTGTTACCCTAGTTGTTTTATTGCAAAAAGAATTAACATAAACGTATTATAAATATTTATTCAACAAAACATGATGTTTATCGCTAATTAAATGGACTTCCTGTAACATTGAAATTGATACCTATTGGGGGGAGGTGGACAAGTTGTTTACATTTGGTAGATGTGGCTAAACCTTTTAATATTCAGAGAAGCTAACTTAACTTGCATATTTAAGTAACTGCCTCTGCTGCTGAAGTAAAACCATAGCTCTGCAGGCACCAACCATATCTCCTTACCTCCACATACACACACACACAAAATTAACTCTACTCAGGAATTTAGAAGGACAAAACAGATCCATCCTATGAACAACCTCAATACACAATTCTTCGGAAGAAAGTTGGGCATAAAAGTTCTAATATCTTTAGTTTAGCATCAACATCTTCACAAGACTGGAATGTCAGACAATATCCTTACAAGCAGATGACAGCACTGATGGAAAAATAAGACATATTATTATATTTCCATCTGAAAAATAGAATTTTTCTAATTCTCACAAATTGCCTCCAGTTTTCTTCAATTTCAGAAGACAAATCCTGATGCAGAGAAATTATAGTTTGAATTATAGTTCTCTTTCTCACTTTTAAAACTTTTTGTAGGACTACATACTTCTGCTTAAGAGATGCAAACTTTACTATATAATTCTGTTAAACTGTGGTTCAGCCAGGCCCTGCCCTATGCACTACGTCAAAAGGAAATGCAGATTCTGCAGCACACACACTCTTGTTTAAGAGCAAGTATCGAACATGTAGAATGTACTAGAGACTGTTGCAAACCCCAATGTCTAGGTTTATCTGTAAATCTAAGATTCTGACTTTGAAATCTGCATTTTAAATCTATAGTCTTACTATGCAAATGTTATACATCCTTTTTTCTTGTTGATTTGGAACCAGAAAGTTATCTGTTATGAGTAGTGGCCTGGTGGGCATTCATGGAGGTATTTCTTTTTTGCACTGTTCTTTTAAGGTATAAAAGTGGGAATTGGCAACTCTTTTGGTATAGAAGGATAAAGCTGAACTATGACCCCATTCACTGGAGTTTTGTTAGTGTTTCAGGCACTGGCTGGGTCGAGCATGAGAAAGGAGAAGACTGATGCAGCCTTATCAAATCACCTCTCCTTGGGAGGAAAGTGCACATACATATAAGTGCAGTGCACGTTCCTGTCACTGAATCTCCAGTGTAAACAGACACCCTACAGATGTGTTGACTTCAAGGGGGCAGGATTTTCTTGAGGGACAATTTCACAAGTTAAAGAAGGTGATGTGCCCTCACTGATTCTTCTTGCATGCTGAACCCTTGGTGTGTTACTGAATATGGGCACTGGGTTTAGGGTCGTGAAAAGCAAAACATTGAAACAGCCATGAAGGCTGCCTTAATGACAGTCCTCACTACAAGAAAAGATGCCAAAGGGTAATGATTGAAAAGTGTGAGGAACACAAATACACTCACTAGAACAGCAGGGTTAATCGTGTTTAAAAGTGTATAGTAAATCTAAGCTTGTGCAGCAAGCAAACCTGCAGGAAATGAGGAAAGTCATAGAAATGACCATGCGTCCTACGCTTCTACATGTTATACCAGCACAGTAAATGTCCTTAAAATGGCACATTCTGAAGCCCATATTACAAAAATACAACCTCTTTTTAACAGGACAACCGAAAACATGTGTCATTCTAAGGGGATTCTGTATCTGTCCACCTGGGATGACATGACTGACAGAGCACGATGCACCTTTCGCCCCTGGGATTCCAGATACTGGCTAAGGTTCTTGCCACCCATATAGTGCCTTTTTTAGGCAGGGTTCAAATGACAAATTACCACCGTAACAGGTGCAAGCAAGCAAAATCTGAGGGTAACTCAATGCTAGAAGTCTAAACCTCAAAATGCACTCACTCAAGGCACTCCTCAAAATGGAGAACATCAACATCTATGCATTGACAGAGACCTGGTTCAAGGCTCCAGAGAGCACCCCTTCAATACTAGGCTACAATTCTTACCACACCTTTCGGCCACCTAACCTGGACTGAAGCACTAAAGGTGGAGGCGTGTCCATATTCACCAAGGATATCCACGCCTCCAGGCTAGTTGCCCAACATAATGCATCTGAGATTCTCTAGGTGCAACTAACACTAGTCAAGACTGCAATCCAAGTTGGAACTTGCTACAGGTCCCCCACCATGCCCCATGATTCCCACTCCACCTTTCTCAACATACTGGAAAGTATTAAGGTACAACCAAATACCCTAATACTGGGCGACTTCAACTACCCCACCATTAAATGGGAAAACTACTCATGTACCAATACATTTGCTCTATGATTCTTGGAATTCACAAATTCCAGCACCTTGGATCAACTGATCCATACCCCCACCAGGGGCACCAATATCCTACACCTAGTCATTACCAACATGGGCGACTGATGCTCCACACCAGAGATCAGCTCCTTTTTGGTCAGATCCGACCATAAGCTGATCACCCTAGACATCCACATCCTGCCCCCATCCCCAATTAAGGAAACCACTGTAAAAAAACTTCTTCAAAACCATCTTCATGCTGCTCAACACAGAAGTGGCAAACTTCATGACACCCATGCAGACGGAAAGTAGAAGTACGACTGTTGAATCTTACACCAATGCACTTTATGAACACATACACGAGTGCACTGTATGAACACATACACGAGTGCATGGATCAAGCTATCCCAAATAGAACCAAGACGCTCTCCTCCAAAAAAAGAAAGCCAGTCTGGTGGTCCCCTGCCTTAAACAAACTCTACAACAACAGGAAGAAACTGTAGCAAAAAAAAGTAAAATCCCAAGATTTAAAAACTCCCTTGTTAGCCTCAGTAAGAAGCTGAGATCCCTCATAAGATTCTCCAAAGCTAGTTATGAAAACAAAATCAACACAGATTCTAAAGACAACCACAAGGCATTCTATAATTATATCAAGAATCTCAATGGCAACACTGAGATCTGCTCTGAGCTACAGCACAATGGCACTAAATATACAGAGCCAACTGATATTGCCAACATCATGGCAGAGAGACTCAGTGCTAAATTCACCCCTTCTCACCCCCTAAAGGGCCCATCTCAATACCAGAAGAATACCAAGTCCTGGTAATCACGACCACACAGGTAAAAACCGCACACTCCAAAGCCAAGAATACAGCATCCATGGGACCAGACAACATCCCGGGCTGTGTTCTGAATGAACTACAAAACGAACTTGCACCTCACCTAAGTTCCATATTAAATCATTGCCTCACTTCAGGCTTCATGCCTACTGAATGGTGCACAGCTATAGTTATCCCACTCCACAAAGGGAGATCCACCATGGACCGCGGGAACTACAGACCCATTAGCCTGACGAGCCTGATCTACAAAGCCATGGAATATATCATCATGAAACTTATAAACAAAGACATAGGTAACCTTCAACTCTGGCCCCCACCCAGTTTAGGATCGTGAAAGGCAGATCATGTCTCCTAAACCTAATTGACATCTTTGAAGCAGTCACCAGAGACGTGGACGAAGGCAAAGTGGTTCAAACAGCCTATCTAGACCTCACCAAGGCATTCAACACCATCCCCCACTCTGGAATCATAGATAAAGTCACTAAACTGGGCATAAATCCCTATGTCACGTGATGGGTTGCCAACTGGCTCACTGACAGAATCCACACCATAAAAGTAGCCAAATCCAAATCCAACTACAGACCAGTGACAAGTGGAGTACCACAGGGTTCAGTCTTGGGTCCACTCCTGTTTGGCATCTACTTTTCTGAAGTTCAGGCCAACATAGAAGGTCTATGGCTAACAAAGTTTGCAGACAACTGCAAACTGGGAGCCATTACTGAATCCCCAAATGATGTGGACATTCTACAAAAGGGCCTCACTGAGACAGATGCCTGGTGTCAAAGCCATGGCCTCAAGCTCAATGCCAAAAATGCATAGTCATCCCCTTTGGGAAAAAACCCAATGCCCATGAACTACCACATAGGTGGTAGTCCACTCAACACGGAAAGTGTGATAAGAGACCTAGGGACACAAGTGGACAGTAGTCTCTCCTTTGATAACCACATCACCACAGAAGTCAGGAAATCCTTCTATGTGGCACACCTCATCACAAAAGGTTTCTCATCCAGAAAAAAGGAGGTCATTGTTATCTCTACTCATCCCTCATTAGACCTATTATAGAGTACAATGCCCCATTTGGTATGTACCTCACAAGATGTTTACAACAGCTGGAAAGGCCACAGAAATACCTCACGAAGAGGATCACTGGCCTCAAACAGATGCCCTATGCAGACCATCTCAAAAAACTCCAGCTCAACTCCATCGCATCTCACCTACTCAGAGGCGATCTCTACCTAACATACAAAGCCATGTTAAATCCAGAGCTGTTGGACATGCTACACTTACAGAAATCCCAATCCCTCTGAGCCACACGCTCCAGGGACCTAAACCTTGTCACCACAATAAACAAAGCATGCTGGAGGGATAGGTTCCTGTCCCAGAGACTGCCCATTCATGTCAAGCAGAGCACCTCATTAGCACTCTTTAAGAAAAATTTTGACGATTGGATGGGAAATAGGAAGTTCAGCCTGGGGTTCACTTTTGTGGCTCTGCTTGACAGGGACAGCCCAGGAAAATAATTTTTGGGTGGCATAAGCCAGGGAATATTTATGGCTAGGCTTGTACAGGCTTTAAGGCCAATAGCCTTATCTATGTATGAACAGTTTATAGCAAACATAGATTGAAAAGTTTCATAGGTTCATAGGTTATTACCAGGCCTGTGGTCAGAGACCATTGAGGAGCCTAGACCAATATTTTCACAATTGTCCCAGAACACTAGCTGATCCAGGGATCTGCTCAGAGTCTCACACTAGTGAGATGAAGGCTGATGGAATCAAACCCTGGATTATGGGAAGGAGTTCATTAAGAGCATGTAGCCTTAATCCCCCACACCAACTACAGAACACTGAGGAGCCTAGCCCAATATTTTCTCAATTGCTCCAGAACACTATCGGATTCTGGGACTTGCTCAGATTCTCACACTAGTCAAATGAAGGCTGAGAGAATCAAACCCTGGATTATGGAAAGGAGTTCATTAACAGCATGTAACCTTAATCCCCCACAGTAAGTGCCATACTAAAGAACAGGCTTTAGTATATTATTATTTATGAATGCATATAAATCTGTATTACTATTCTTTTGATTTAAACTTGTAGGGTAGGAGTTTGCATTTGCTTGCAATTTTATTACCTTTAAAATGTAATTACTGGAAAATCTTTTCAAGGAATTTCCCAGTCCTTTTACTGTGGTGGTTGCATATCTGCATGTTACAGATGCATACAAACTGAAAGCAAATAACGACCAGTTGATTCATCTGCCCTCTTTTCAATCTTTCAAACAAACTACAGATACTGATACTTTTTCTTCCACACAGCATAACATTTGTAATATGCCTGCATAACATACCATTGAATACTACCACAGCTGATCTGGGAACACTTTAAAGTACTTGTCTGTGGACAGTGCATGTGGTCTGGATAATAGCCAGATGTGCATTTCAATGATAGCAGTACAGTCTGCTCTGATTCCTCTCCATCCATGTTTGAGCTGACAGGACAAATGAATAACGAAGAGCTTCTAGCAGATGCTGGGATAACAACCTCTGACTGGAGAATGAAACATTCTCGGAAGAAGGCAAATGGTGAGTACAGGAAGCTCAGCTTCCATCTAAGGAGAACATTCAAATGGTCCACAAAGTTAAATCTCATCACTGGTAAATTGTTGTCTAGTGATTGGGACTCCACTTATCTAAAGCAGAATTTAGCACATAAACTGTAATTTAATTACTGCAACAATAAAATCAGTGCTTTCAAAAGGTTTATATTCTTCATTCAAGTCTGTAGTTCAAATGACAGCACCAGATGTAGATGCCATAAATCTGCAGAATTACAATAATTCATATACCAGAAGCAGTATAACTTTATTATTTCGTGTGTCTCTGTGTGCACATCCATGCACAAGTGTACACATGCCATAGGTGAAAATATTTAAATACCAACACCTTTATTTAACCTGAAAGACGATCTTTGATATACAACACAATATTCATGTTCACTGCACTTCAAATTTATATGGCATAAATACTTTAATCTTATAAATTAATTACGTTTTTTAAAATAACCAACAAGTCATTTAATTAACTCACTTCTTTTCATGATGCAGAAAAAAATAAAATTCTGATTCTCTGTGATGAAAATCCTTCTCTTGTAGAAATAAGTGCAAAATTCAATTTCTTTTTGCTAGCTTTGTAAACTATACTTTCATTTTTTCCAACTAAAGGATACAATTTGTAGGTGCAGTCTGTGACAGAAGTACTTTTTAATAGGCACTTTTGTGTAATCATACTTAATGAAGGTCATTGTAGTATTTGATTAGTTAGAATGCAGATGATGACTGGGTAATTCAGAAATAGCATTAATCTAAGATTTATTTATTCTTTATCAGAGCTTTTTAAATGAGATATAGTGTTATTTGATGATTGAATTTTGCAAACTTCAGTAGAGCATGTTTCTTTGGCTTGGAAAGTTATTCAGTTTAAGACCACTTTTTTAGAATTTTTTATATATAATCTGAATTTTTTTTTGCATATGAATGATTAATACATGGTAAGACAGCATGGACAGCAAAAAATATAGCAAACACTCCAGAAGTACAATACAGAGCTATTTTATATGCTTCAAAATAATCCAACACACATATACAGACAAGAGTCTGTCTAGACTGTATCTGTTATACTAACCTTAGATACTTAATAGTTTCCTAAAGTCTATATGAAAATATTTCATAATACATGCTAATTGTAGGCACAGTTTTTAATTCCAGTGATAATTTCTTGTATTTTATTTAGTTATACAATATTACTTCTAGTATGTACTTATACTATCTTCGTATGTCATTTATTATTTAATATAAAATATTCTGAGATGAGGAAAAAGTCCAACTGGGCATTCCTAGACATGGAGAAAGCATATGACAAAGTCTCAAGAAAGCTGATTTGGGCAGTACTGTGGTGGTTCAAAGTCCCAGAAACATTGGTAGAATTAGTGCAGGCTATGTACAAGGACCCAATGACTCAAGTACAAACAGTGTTTGGCCTCATAGAGCGGTTCCCAATGGAAGTGGGTGTATACCAGGGCTCAGATCTGAGCCTGCTGCTATTCATACCAGTGATGGACTACATTAGCAAACAGATGGGAGGGACATTAGCAAAGAGGTCGGAGGAGACAGATCAACAAAGCTGCTGCATGCAGTTGATGTGGCATTATAGGCAGACTCTCACAAAGAACTTCAGCAAAGGATAGGTGAATGGAATGCAAAACTGAAGGCGCGTGGGATGAAACTAAGCACAGATAAAATAGTGGTAATGGCAGCAAATTGGGTAAATCAGAAGAAGCTGCCAACTGAGACAGAAGGGAAGATAGTGGAACAGGTAAATAGCTTCAAGTATCTGGGAGGGGTGATTGAGGAGAAGGGAAGTCTGCAGCCAACTAGCATATAATCTCAGGTGTAGTCTATGACAGAAGATTGCCAAAGATGCTGAAAAGTAAGGACTACAATACAATGGTGCGACCAGTACTACTGTATGGTACAGAAACCTGGGCAGTAAAGGCATAACAGATGAGAAAGCTAGAGATGATGGAATAGAAGTACCTGAGAAGGGTGGTAGGATGCATACTGTGGGACAGATGAAGAAATGAGGACATAAGAGCAGAAGCCGAAGTACCTCTAATTGCAGAAAATATGAACGGGAACAGATTTCGACAGCCACAGTGGTGCAGCGGTTAGCATTGCCACCTCACAGCAAGAGGTTTTCCTGTTGGATCTTCGGCTAGGGTGCCTTCTGTGCAGAGTCTGCATGTCCTCCCTGTGGTCGCATGGGTTTCCTCCCACATCCCAAAGACATGCTGTAGGTGGACTGAACACTCTAAATTGGCCCTAAGTGTGAGTGCGTGCATGTGCGCTCCTTCTGTGGATGGTTGGGTGCCAGGCTGGCAACTCGACACCGTAAAACTCCACTGCCAATAATGAGCGGTCAGGTGATCTACTGTGGTGACCCCTAACTGGGAAAAGTCAAAAGAAGAAGAAGATCAAAGGGAACAGATTACTGTGGTTCAGACACATGAGCAGGAAAACAGAAGGCAATCTGGTGAAGATGATTTGGGACAGACAGGGAGAAGGTAAGAGGAAACAAGGACATCTAGCCAAGGGGTGGATGGATTGTGTGAAAGAAGATCTGCAACAGTCATATGTAATGTTGTCCTGAAATTTTATTTATGTATATGCTGTTGTTGCCAAGTGGCCCAGATCATGGCTGAAAACAGTCCTTCTATAAGGATCAATTCAATTACCCAATTAAAAGTAATATGTTAAATATATATACATATATGTGTGGTGTGTGTGTGTGTGTGTGTGTGTGTGTGTGTGTGTGTGTGTGTGTGTGTGTGTGTGTGTGTGTGCGTGTGTGTATGTATATATTTTTCACAACTGTGACAAGGTTGAATCTGAAAATAACTTGACCAGTGGGTCCAAATATGAGAATGCAGAGGACCACATGAAAAAACACCTGGACTTACACATGTTAGCACTTATTCCTGTGTCCACACAAGTCAGGAGATTCAATGTCCAACATTGTTTAATTTATTATACCATTAGCAAACCATATGTTTGTTATTTAAATAAAATGCATTAATGCAGTTAATCAGAAATAACTATAATTGATATACAGTTAAAATGGTCTTCCTTATGTGTACTGATTCAATGACCAAAACTTAGAAGATTTGTTTTGGCATATAATTATCTTTTGGGTTGGAAATTGTTCAGAAATGTCTCTTCTTGTATTGCAGCAGGAAAAATGGTATTTAGAAGTTAAAGATGAATCTCATTAAAGGAGCTTCTCAAAATAAATAAAAATCCTTTCAACTGTCCAGTCTCTATACTTGTTTTTGACTGTAGATCTACTCTGTGCTTATGAAAATTTGATTGTGTCATCTGAACAACCTTATCTTTTTCTCTGCTAACTGATTTCCTCTTACACACTCTCCCTCATTCTGTCTCTGCTTCTTAATGGAAAAACATCAGCTTGGAGTACTTGGAGCCTAGACTTTGAAGTTCCTTCCTTCACAGTGATGAATGTTCTCAATGTATCTCCTTTCCAGTGCTGGAGAAGATTATTGTTTTGCAGTGTGGGTCTCCTTTCCAGTGCCAGAGAAGATTATTCTTTTGCTGTGTGTGTCTCCTTTCCAGTGCTGGAGAAGATTATTCTTTTGCAGTGTGTGTCTCCTTTCCAGTGCTGGAGAACATTATTATTTTGCTGTGTGTGTCTCCTTTCCAGTGCTGGAGAAGATCATTCTTTTGCTGTGTGTGTCTCCTTTCCAGTGCTGCAGAAGATTATTCTTTTGCTGTGTGTGTCTCCTTTCCAGTGCTGGAGAAGATTATTCTTTTGCAGTGTGTGTCTCCTTTCCAGTGCTGCAGAAGATTATTCTTTTGCTGTGTGTGTCTCCTTTCCAGTGCTGGAGAAGATTATTCTTTTGCTGTGTGTGCCTCCTGTCCAGTGCTGGAAAAAATATATTCTTTTGCTGTGTGTTTCCTGTCCAGTGCTGGAGAAGATTATTCTTTTGCTGTGTGTGTCTCCTTTCCAGTGCTGGAGAAGATTATTCTTTTGCTGTGTGTGTCTCCTTTCTAATTCTGGAGAAGATTATTCTTTTGCTGTGTGTCTCCTGCCCAGTGCAGGAGAAGATTATTCTTTTGCTGTGTGTGTCTCCTTTCCAGTGCTGGAGAAGATTATTCTTTTGCTGTGTGTGTCTCCTTTCCAGTGCTGGAGAAGATTATTCTTTTGCTGTGTGTGTCTCCTTTCCAGTGCTGGAGAAAATTATTCTTTTGCTGTGTGTGTCTCCTTTCCAGTGCTGGAGAAGATTATTCTGTTGCTGTGTGCGTCTCCTGTCCAGTGCTGGCGAAGATTATTCTTTTGCTGCATGTGTCTCCTTTCCAGTGCTGGAGAAGATTATTCTGTTGCTGCGTGTGTCTCCTTTCCAGTGCTGGAGAAGATTATTATTTTGCTGCGTGTGTGTCTCCTTTCCAGTGCTGGAGAAGATTATTCTGTTGCTGTGTGTGTCTCCTTTCCAGTGCTGGAGAAGATTATTCTTTTGTGGTGTGTGTCTCCTTTCCAGTGCTGGAGAAGATTATTGTTTCACTGTGTGAGTCTCCTTTCCAGTGCTGGAGAAGATTACTCTTTTGCTGTGTGTGTCTCCTTTCCAGTGCTGGAGAACATTATTATTTTGCTGTGTGTGTCTCCTTTCCAGTGCTGGAGAAGATTATTTTTGTTGCTGTGTGTGTCTCCTTTCCAGTGCTGGAGAAGATTATTGTTTCACTGTGTGTGTCTCCATTCCAGTGCTGGAGAAGATTATTTTTTTGCTGTGTGTGTCTCCTTTCCAGTGCTGGAGAAGATTATTCTATTGCTGTGTGTGTCTCCTTTCCAGTGCTGGAGAAGATTATTCTTTTGCTGTGTGTGTCTCCTTTCCAGTGCTGGAGAATATTATTCTTTTGCTGTGTGTTTCTCCTTTCCAGTGCTGGAGAAGATTATTCTTTTGCTCTGTGTGTCTCCTTTCCAGTGCTGGAGGAGATTATTCTTTTGCTGTGTGTGTCTCCTTTCCAGTGCTGGAGAAGATTATTCTTTTGCTGTGTGTGTCTCCTTTCCAGTGCTGGAGATTATTCTTTTGCTGTGTGTGTCTCCTTTCCAGTGCTGGAGAAGATTATTCTGTTGCTGTGTGTCTCATTTCCAGTGCTGGAGAAGATTATTCTTGTGCTGTGTGTGTCTCCTTTCCAGTGCTGTAGAAGATTATTATTTTGCTGTGTGTGTCTCCTTTCCAGTGCTGGAGAAGATTATTCTTTTGCTGTGTGTGTCTCCTTTCCAGTGCTGGAGAAGATTATTATTTTGCTGTGTGTGTCTCCATTCCAGTGCTGGAGAAGATTATTCTTTTGCTGTGTGTGTCTCCTTTCCAGTGCTGGAGAAGATTATTCTTTTGCTGTGTGTGTCTCCTTTCCAGTGCTGGAGAAGATTATTCTGTTGCTGTGTGTGTCTGCTTTCCAGTGCCGGAGAAGATTATTCTGTTGCTGTGTGCGTCTCCTTTCCAGTGCTGGAGAAGATTATTCTTGTGCTGTGTGTGTCTCCTTTCCAGTGCCGGAGAAGATTATTCTTGTGCTGTGTGTGTCTCCTTTCCAGTGCTGGAGAAGATTACTCTTTTGCTGTGTATGTCTCCTTTCCAGTGCTGGAGAAGATTATTCTTTTGCTGTGCTTTAACATTGATTGTATGTAGTGTCTCCAAACTCATACTTCGGAATTTCCATGTAAAATTACAGCACCCATTTCATGGGAAGTACCTGCAGTGAAAGGGATGGATGTCTTACATTTCCCTGCTGATCTTTGCATTCACTGTTAGCACTCTTATGTGCAGCGTATATGCCATTTGAAAATTTCTACTCATGATGTAGCCAGCTACCAGCAGCAGCACTTTAATAAATTTCCCTCAAAAAACTGCTAAAGCTACAAGTGAGCCATGACATTTAGCACGCACCCATTTCTTCTGACTGCCTCAGTTGCACTCATATACTCAGCGCTGAGTAACATTTGTTTTTACAATCTTTTTTTTGTGGTTTTCCATGTTGTGCTGCATATTCAGGGTCTTCAATTATGATTTATAATCATGGATCTATCTACATTTCAACCACTATAACTGCCTTTCTGAAACCTAACTCTCAACTGTCCAGATTTTTGTAGAATGTCCCGATTTATTGACTTATGTTTTTGGTCTGTTCCTCATAAAATTTGTGACTTTTCTGGCATATCACTGAGAATTGTTGCCAGTAAATAATGACAAACATTTGAGTTTCAGGCTTTATATCTTACAGAAAATGTATGCTATTGCAAAACCTAGACTACATAAAATATGATGTTAAAGAGGAAAATAATTCATGATGTTCATTTTCCACAACTTCTCATATTTTAAATGGTCTGTTCCATATATCCCATAATGAGCACTGTTAACCTGAAAGTGGACAAATCACATAACACCCCAAGACATTTGAATACCAGTATGCCTGGGTCTCTAAACTGATTCTACAGTTACAGAGTGTAATTCTGCATTGCAGCTTTAACTTATTTTCCATGTTGGCAATTTTTTTAGCAATACATTGACATCAGTAGCAGTTGAGTATGATATTAAAACAGTAATTGTATAATTTACTCTGGATGTTCAAGAATTGTCTGTTTTGAAAATTATGTTAATAATAAAGACAAAAGGTTCTGAAATTAGTTTTCTATGAAACGAGAAACATTCATTTAAAGGAGCTCCAGTGTATCACATCCACACTAAGTTTCCATGCATATGTGTCAAAGCAAGAAAAAAGATAAGAGATACAAAGATTATAGTTGTGCCCCCCCCCCCCTTGTGTGTGCCTGAGTTTTGGGGAATCCTGAGAATACTGAAACAAATGCTTAAACATGTCACAAAAGGCTGTGCATTCATCCATCTACACACCACAAAAGTACAGTTGAGAGTTTAGCACGCACCTTTTGAATGTCTTCTGTTTGGGAGAGTAAGTGAGGTGGAGGGGTCCATTACTACATTTTAAGCAGTTGGGGGAAGGAAGGAAATGTCCAAAGGAAACTGGTGGTTATTTTAATGAGCATGAGTGCAATGCTCTAGTTAGATAGCAGGTTGCTGGTTAAGTGACTTGCTCAAAGTCACAGAGATGGGAGTAGAAAAAAATAAAGCCCTTTATTCTTGAGACAGTTCACCAAGAGCTTGAAGCCTTAATCCTCCACTCCAAATGTCCCTTAACAACTTTTCCTTTCCTTTATTTTGGTATATCAGTTGTTAGGGCTTTGTAGTGTTCATTGTTCAGAAAATGCATGTCCATGTAACACCTGTTGCAGGTCTATTAACTTTTTAAATGAATTACAGTTCCCTGGCAGTTAATGATCTACATTGTTAATGAATTGCTTCCTTTAGACAAAGATACAGGATTTGAATCCTCCTACATCCATTTGCCTATAGTGAGACTGTGAGCGAGCCACTTAGACAGTAGTTCTGTGTCATTCCTGTGGCTTACCTGGTTAAATATTTCCACGAAAAATTACAGCACCCATTTCATTCGTTAAAAATTACTACAAAATGCAGGAAAACGTTTTTAACAGTACCTAAAAAATGACCAAAGAAAATAATGAAGGCAGCAGGGGCCAAAAAACACCATACGCTCTACCAAACAGAATAAGTCACTCACTTTTAGACACAAGAAATCGAAAAACGTTTCATTTAAACATTATGTTAAGCGCCTTCGTCCCTTTACATCTATGGGACTTCTTCAGAACAAAAAAGTAATAGCATTAAAATCATTTATATAAAGAACAAAGGTTAACAATCTAATCATCTAATTAATCCAGCCACTGAAATTTATAGAAACAGTATACTCCATACTCACAATAATTAGTAAAATAAAATGTGAATAAATAAAAATGTTAAATATCTAAACATCTATCAATGCAATAATAAGACAAAAATAAACAAATAAATAAATAAGGCATACCCCTCATATTAACAAACTTAGGACTTCAAAAATAAAAAAATACTCATTAAAACCACTATACTAAACCTAATAATGTATTATGAAGCTAAAGCCCTCTTTCTTAAAATGGGCAGCAGGGATACATTTTCATTAATTCCTGGGGGACTAATAGAATTTCATTTAGTTATCCAAAATAGTTCCTTAATTTCATTATCTAGATAATACATCTGCCACAAATTAAGAAGAATGGAGAACCTTGGTGCCACAGCTTAAATTCCTTAATCTGAGGGCACATGGTAGGCTTCAGTTAACTGCTCCATTACTCTGCAGGACTACGAACATCTAGATATAACATGGAAGAGCAGAATACATGAGATGCCCAAATCGCCACTGCATATGTTGTACAGGATTATGCATGTTACTCTTCTTGCTACAATTCAGACCAGAAATCAGTCAGTGACAACTGAGCATCTGTGTATAGCCTGTGGAATGACCTGTGAGAGAATGACGTCAATGTGGTGTGTTGGATTAACGGTGAACATATCTGTAGATCAATACTGAAATGCTGAATAATGATAAAATAGCAAATACAACATTTCTAGATCTTTGATTTATTTGCCCACTGTTCTTGGGCAATATCATGTTCTATGCAACTTCAGAATGGCCAGACATGCAAATCATCTTACAGTTTCAAATAGATATCATGTATGTGAGACTTATTTTTTCAGGTTTTTTTTTTTGGGGGGGGGGTATTTCTACTTTGGTTCAGATCTTATACATATAAATTAATTTACAGGCACAAAAATGCATTTGGCTCACATATTCAGTTCACTAATTTAAAATGATACCTTTTCATTCAGGGCATTGTGGTTCATGTTAACAGTGGGTAACCATGGCAGTCAGGCCAGTTTAATATAGTGGAGTTTTGCATATATGCTTTAATTGATTTTGTTTGTGTGCATTTTGGTAATAGTTATAGTTTTTACCATGTTAATATAACATAAATATATATCTTGAATTATTTTGTTAAATGCAGCAGTCAAAATATATTATATTGCTATGAATTTTACATCTATTTTTTAGGAACAAAACTATTATGAAATTTAACATCGGAATATTAGAACATTGTTGTCATATAAGGTAAAAAAAGAAGTTACTAAGCCAATGTTTAAGCATATCAAAAGTAATTATAATAGTGATAGATTGTGTTTCAGGTAAAAAAAAAAGTTCACTTTGTTTACAGGTGGTATGTTGCCAAAGTGTGCTTGTTATAGAGACTGTTGTTGGCAAGCCTTTTTATCATCTTAAGGTAATTACAGTGACAAAGAAATGTGATCAACCACTGCCAAATGGGAGACTATTGAAATACGGAATATATATTTCATAGTTTTTAAAATGAATTGGTTGAATTATTTGTTTATATACTGACTCACTTGAAATAGTATGTCGATGCTGATTCATCCTGAAGAAGTACTTGCACATGAAAGTATGCTCTCTTCAAACACATAACATATGCACATCTCAGAAGGATTAAACACCTGCTTTTTTTAACTTTGAACTAAGGTGGTTGCATTATTGCAAGTAAACTTTATTGTTTTGTTTAGATGCCTACAGTGCACCCATGTTTGGCCTCAGACGACGAGATAATTTTAATCCAAGTTTGACAAATAATAATAATAGTAGAAGGATGCTCCACATAGTACAGGAAGGGTAGCTTGGCTAAAGTGAGTTATATAAGACACAACCAGTTTCAAAGGATATAATATAGGAGGGAATTTTCAGTAAATGTAAGTCTTGGGGTATGGGGGATTCCCTCTCCACATGTGAGCAGGGGATTGTACCACATAATAAAGCCTTATTCTGACATTTATTGAAAGTGGTATCAGTGAACTATATTCAGAGTTTTAGCATTCCCTGAATCAACAGCTGATCTACAAACATGAATCCCACAGATGACTAGAATGATATCTCACTACGTGCATATTATTCACCCAACAGAATGTGGTTCAGTGTAATACATGAAAGCAAAGACAGAACATAGGAGGACTTAGGGGTAGCTATATGCACACTATAATACCTCAATACATTATAAAAGAAGGAATATGTGAAAGTGGCAAGGAACAAAAGGCTGAGAATAAGTTGGTTAGATTAATTCTTTTGTTGCAGGCTAACATGTCTGAGGTAACGGCATTGTCTGCACATATAAGTGACATGAGGAAACATGCAGCAGAATGTGTGACTGATATTTAGACTGAGTAGACATGAGCCAAGTCAGTATAAAGGGAAGCATAGAAGTGAATTTCCAACCCCCCCAACAGCCTATAAGTTATTGTGAGTAAATAGCTGCATGTATACAGTCATACAAGGTGCTATAACTGATGGTCACATTTGTGGTTGTGCTTTTGTGTCTGTGTGAGTATCTTGCATCCTAGAGTATTTATGGTATAAGGAAAGGAATCAGTAAACAGGGGCTTCATCATATGAGCCATATTGTTTGGGTACAGTCTTAAGTTTCCATGTTTTGTTAACTGTTGTTAGTGTGCTTATTTTTATGTAAATACATTGTACAGTATGTAGTCTATAAGTTTACTGCTCAAATGGTAATTATGAATGTATTTTTATTTTAATTTTTTGTTTGTTTTTTGTTTTCTTTTTAGGAAGAAGCGTGATGAATGCACCATGTTGAGCTATAACAGTGTGCTACTTAGTGCAGATGAGTTTAGCCAAAGATGTGTTAATGAGTTGTTTCCTGTAGTGTAGCTTTTTATTCCCTCATTCTTTGTTTGTCTCGTGTGAGTCTGACAAAGTCACTTGACCAAACAGTACTCTTGGGCTGACCCTGAAAAGAAACGTGTGTCCAATAGGCTGTCCCAAGCTGATAGCAAGTTTAGAACACATTTGTCTTTTGAATTTCTGCACCTTTCAGCGAGCCCCTAATTAGTGCTTCACTGCCAGGTGCATTTTTAATAAATGTGACATTCAAAGGAAAAGGCATTTACTGTTGCTCATACTGTTTGTTTTCAATGTGAGATTGTTTTGTTTTGTTCATCTAATGCCTGCCAGTGTTTTTGCTATACAATTTTTAATCAAAGTTTTAAATGAAATCCACAACTATGTGATTATTGTAACAGTAAAGAAAACAACAATATTCAGACTGACAGGTTTCAACAGTGTTGTATGGCCACTGGGGAGAGACAGACAAGTAATGGCATATTGCTGTAGCTATGAGTGAGCCTATTACCCTACCTAGGGCCTCAGTTCACCATGATCCAGCTCTGCATTTGTTATTCAGAAACTGCACATGAGTGTTTAGCCTCATAAGTATGCCCTATCTTGTTGTTTTTCTATCTTCTAAACCACGTAAAGTGGCAGCCCAGGGGCACAATCTTGTTAAGTGACTTACTCAGTCACACAGTAGTCAGAGGTAGAAAGAATCAAACCCTATCCCTTTCACTACAACAAGCAGCTCATAAAGAGTTTACAGCCTTGCTGCTTTGTGCTAACTACTAGGCATTCACTTATGTCTTCATTTTCTTAAAAATCATGGAAGTTTATAGTCAGTCAGTAATGCCAGTCATTAGGGTTTCATAGTTTTTATTGTTCAACTATTCAGAAGATAGATGCTAATGTAAAAACTGTTCTATTAACCTTTTAAGTGAATTGGAATAGTTTGCCTCATGTCTGATTCCAGTTTTGAAGAACATCACTGATTTTGCCTAATATATATGCCCTGTCCCTCATCAAATTCTTTTTTTTCCTGGTAAATCACTGAGGATTACAGTCAGTAGTAGCAGTCTTTTCAGTTCCATTGCTTTTATTGTTCAGAAAATGCACATCCGTAAAACAATTATTGCTCTGTTAATATTTAAAGTGCTTTTTAGTTCTCCCACCATTTGCCTACTTTGTGACTCTGAGCAAGTAAGTTAGACAGTACTCCTGGGTCAGCCCTGGTAAGGGACAATTTTTGTCCATTGGGTTCACCTGGTTAACAAATACAGAAAATAATAATTAACATTTGTCCCCTTTTGTCTCTCAGTAATTTTTTTTCATTTTTTTCCAGAAATCTTGAGCAACTAAATTGAGAGGCATTTTTGTCTGTGTGTTATAAAATTTGAGGCTTTTGGCAAATTGTTGAAGATTTCAGTCACTAATTACACAACAGGTATATGAGTTTCAGATTTTGCATCCTTTATAAAATGACTGATAATGCAAATCATTTTGCTCTATCAACTTTCTAAGCATAAGAGAAATATTTAAAAGATGTTCTTGATTGTGTTCCTTGCTTCTGGTTCACAGCGATTCATAGGTAAGTACTAGGCTAGCAAATTTTTATTTCAAAAGTTGAAATCAAACTGTACACCTTGTGAATGTGAGGTAAACATCTTAACCATTATAGCAACCCCCAACCTCCTTAAACATTGGGCTTGTCCAGGATTTGAATCCAGGACTGCTCACATCCAAATTGAGAATCATACCCCTAGACCAACAAGTTGTGAAGCTGAGAGAGTTGTGCTGCATGGTTCTGAGTTCACCCAGCTGAGATACATTTCTGGGCTGCTATTTATTAATTTATTCATTGACTTGATCTCAAGTAAATATCAGAGGTGTACAGTTATAAAAGTGTCTGTAATTGGTGTGTGTGTGTGGGGGGGGTGAGTGTGTGCATATGTGTCTGCATGTGTGTGTGTCTGAGTGTGTGTGTGTGTGTGTGTGTGTGTGTGTGTGTGTGTGTGTGTGTGTGTGTGTGTGTGTGTGTGTGTGCACGCGCATGAACACACGCATGTGCTCACACTTCCACATGGGTAAAGATCAAGGTGTCAGCTGTGAAGTGGGTAGAATGAAGTAATAACTGTGTTGGGAGAAAGGAGTGTTTGCCACTGATAATTTATAATTAGAGATGCTGAAAGAATGTGAGAGTTAACTTGTTTACTTTTTCCATGTGTCTGGGTCCTGGACTTTTCAAATTGCTTTCAAGTCACTAATGTTTGAAGAGATTGTTGTGGGGTAAAATAAAATGTATTACAACTTCTGTATAACTTTTTTGTTTTATAAAATGTGTAAAAGGAGAATTTTACATTGTAACCAAGTGACTGCTTGGGCAAGCAAAGAGATACTGGTGGTATCAAAGAACCTTTTTAGAAATGTAAAGTCAACAGTTTAACATTAGTAAATGAATCATGTTTTAACCATTTGTTACACACTGTGCAAGATTCTGCATTTTCAGGTTGAAAGGTTTGCTGCATTTACTTTAATTATTATACTTGTTTTGGGTTATAGATGGCATGCTATTCATGAGGTTGCAAGTCTGCTGTCATCAATACAACAGAATGCTGCTCCTCTAAGTGTCTTGAGACGCCAATCTGGTTAAGCAATAAATTGCACCAAGCGATGAGATACTAGTAGTCAATTTTTGAAGTTTACCTATTCAGACAGTAATGAAGGACTTCCGTATCTGGGCACATTTATATCTAAAGGTGATGGTTGTTTTAAATCTCGATTATACAGGAAGAACACATTTTCTAACAGCTACTTAGAATTTTCAAGTAATCACCCGAGAGAACAATTTGTCAACATATTTAGGGGTCAAATTATACGGGCTATAAGAATGACATCTGAATATTCTGAGATGCTAGAAGAAGGCTATGACATAAATATGATGTACCGTATAAGTAAAACTATAATAGGAGAATGGGGAAAAAAATATACATCCCTATTGGGACATAAAATAAATATGGGTAATCATAATAGTGTACAGCAGGCACAAGACACCACACTTCCTACTATTGATTATGGAAGAGCTTGTGTCTTAGAATACGGCCCACATATTAGTAAAATTAAGAGGATCATAACTAATAATTGGAAAATTATAATGACAGATCAAGAAATTGTTAAAATATTGGGATCACAACCTGTCTTTGTCAATAAAATGGGTCGGAATATAAAAAGTTATTTGGAAGGAGGAAAAATATACAAACATCTGACTTATAGGAAGACCATTAAATGTGGAAATTGTAAACAATGCCATGCCATTTTAGATGAATATAGCGTCATCTTGGACAATATTCACAAGACACATATAAGATTTGTTAGTGGGAATTGCAATACTAGATGGGTTGTTTATTTGGCTAAATGCACAGCCTGTTCCGGATTTTACATAGGCAAAACGGAAAGAAAGCTGAGCAAACGTATATATACCCATTTATATAGTATTAGGACAAAAGATGAAAAAAATGCTTTGTACAAACGTTAAAAAACATGGACACACCCACACATTTAAATTTGCTATTCTTAAAAATATTTTATTAGAATCTAGAGGGGGAGATTTTAAAGGTTTATTGTCTTATAAAGAAATATGGTGGCAGCTATACACAGATGCTTTGACTGCACCAGGATTGAACGATTTCATTACTATTAAGCCAGCATTATTAATGTAATTTTTAGATTAAGTATTTTATAACAGTTTTTTAGTATTTGTGAGGTTACAGGTAGTATGAAATATTGGATTGATTTTCAATGTTTATCAAGTTTTTGATTCTGTACTGTAGGTATTAGTAGTGAATGTGTATATCTATCACTATTATGACATTGTTATGATAGGTTGTGTATACAGCTTTAAGAATTTATATTCTTTTGTAGCACTTTTGGCACCAAAAAAGTTATTTAAATGCTACAGGAACTTATTAATGGAGTTCTGTGGAAGCTCACATTTTTAGTGAGTGAAAGCGCTAAACTTTTATTATTAAATCTTATTTTATCTCATCGCTTGTTGCAATTTGTTGCTTAACCAGATTGGCGTCTCAAGACACTTAGAGGAGCAGCGTTCTGTTGTATTGAGTTCAGTGGTTTTTGAACGCTCAACTTTTGGATTTAAGTCTGCTGTTATCTGTATACTTTGATTCTGACTGGAGTTAATTGTGGGTTTTTTGGGGGGGGTTGCTTCGCTTGCCCATTTGAGACCTTGGACTTTTGCAATGTC
This sequence comes from Protopterus annectens, assembly GCF_019279795.1. Classification (NCBI taxonomy): domain Eukaryota; kingdom Metazoa; phylum Chordata; order Ceratodontiformes; family Protopteridae; genus Protopterus; species Protopterus annectens. The sequence goes on from NC_056742.1 coordinate 288,673,520, forward strand.
AGCTGTTTCTCCCAAGAGTCTCTAATGGTTGAAGAATTTGGTATATGGATATATAAAGTAACATTTTAATCATGTCCTGAGATAAATCCTTAGTTGTTAGTAAATATTCCATTTGTTCTACCTTATGACATGTAATACAGTGTTCCATATTTTAAAGCTGGAAAGTTGTGTATGGCTGCACTTTCTTTAATTCTTTGGTTTATTGGTGCTATGGGTTTTATGGTAATGTCAAACCATCCTAAACTGTTTGAAAATGACAAAGCCTAAGCTTAAGAGTTTAATTATCTATTACTCTAAAACTACAATTTCGTAAGTCTGCAACTTGTTCATAGTCAGTTATAACAACATTCGAAAATCATTAACTACATAATTTAAAATCTCATAATCCAAAGAAGTATTCAAATCCTGTAATGAATTATTGTAACCATACATAACATTCTCAACTCTACTTATTTTTGCAGAATGTCCCTGATTTTTCTTTAAATGTTTGCTTTGTCCCTCATATTTTTTTTATTTGCTGGTAAATCAGTAATAATTATAGTCAGTCAGTAATGCTAGTCATAAGTGTTCTACTTTTTGTTGTTCAAAGATGCATAAAGATACAAACATGTTGCCCTATTAACTTCTTAAGTGAAGCCAAATAATATTTCAGAAATGTTTCTGATTTTATCCCCACATTATTTTTGGATTTGTTCAGAATTTAGAGGTATGGTGCTACTTCAAAACATTTGCATCTAAATTATTTCTGTTGGTGTTATTTCACCAAACCAGAAACAAAGTACTAGGCAGTTTATGTAGCTGCATTTGCGCCATACCGTTTTTGCCTTTATTAGTGTTGTTTTCCTTGTAGGGATCTGGAAAGCAAACATATTTTATTTTACAGCCTTGGTAGCTCAACAAATAGGATTCTTGCCTTTGGTGCAGAAAGGCTGTGGGTTTTATTCCCATTTCAGGTACATTAATTAAATTTCTAGTAGTGGTGTTAGAGTGCAGCATAAGGGGATCACTGCCTTCCAGTGTGTGTTGCCTTTCAAATGAGATTTTAAACCAAGGCCATGTCTGATGTGATGGTAGCTCAGGTGGATGTAAAAGATCCTACAGCATGTGTCAAAGTGTTGGGGAAGTTTTAGTTGTCCTGGCCAAATTTCCCCTAGGCAGTTTGAATACCAATTTGTTACTCACCTAAAAAGCAGTTATTGGCCAAGTGGAACTAACCCTGTCAACAAAGTACAAATAAAGACATGGTTGCTACTATATCTCAGTTATTTTATTATATCTTTGTACTCTGAATATTTTACTGGGTCAGAATAATTAAGTGGGTATGGTTATTGTTTCTCACTGGACCTGTACTTTAAAGTGATCTTAGAGGCTTTCTCCCAGAATCCGTCCCAAGCCACCTTTATAAAAATCATGATAGACATGAGGAGATCATTTTATTAAAACTTCCATGTAAAGAGAAGGACAGTAGTATGAGTCCCAAGTATCTTGCACAGCTTCTAGAAACTATTTTCATTTTTCACTTTTTGGCTTGAATTATTCTGATTTGTGGTCTTGCGCAGTCTTACCCTTTAACAGGCGCTATAAATGCCCAGCAAAATGAATTGCATGTCTTAAGGCTTGCAGTTTTTATTCGAAGTGCTGACAGAAAGTTTTGACACCTCAGAAAGACTATCATTGTAATCTAGGATCTATGAAATGACCACTCTTGCTTCTACGTCTAAGAACTTTTAACAGGGATTTAAACTACTTTGCTCTTCACCAGCATCTGCAGAGAGAAGATATGCATTTTATCTTGAATGTTGGAAAATGTGTGGTATTTGTTTAAAAATATTTCTTTATAATACAGCACAGAACAAATAAGTCCTACTTTCTGAACTTGAATTTGGGTTAATCATATATTTTTTCTTTCTACTGAGGCCAAATTTTCTTTATGTGTGACATTTTACTACCTATGGTGTGTAGGTAGTTACACTTTGGACTTGTTACACTGTAGCACGCTAACACTTCATCCAAACTATAATTCTTGAGCATGACCAAGTAGCTTTTCTGTGCTAAGAAAACTGCCAGGAGTTGCAAGATTATGGCAGTCACTGTTTTCCCCCCATACTGAAATAGTGTTCTATTTTGAACACTGGATTATTGGTTTGCTGTTGCCATACATCATGTATTCAATGCTTTATTATTATGGCATGTTGTTTTTTTTCCCTCTTATGTCCTAAGTGACCTACCAGCTAGCTACTGTGCCAGGCAAGAAAAGGAACCTGGAGGCACCAATGAGTATAGCATAAGAATGCATTTTTAGGCTACGTGTCTCAAGGAAATGCCGTCATGGTACATTAAAAATGCTCTTCATTTTCTGAGGTGTATCATTAGGTACTGTTCTTGAATTACTGTTTATTTGTAAAGTTTCTAGTTACAAGTGAATCAGAAACTGCTTATTTAGTAATCCATATTTTACAGATTTTAATGTAACTATGTCTTCTTACTTAAGTGCTTATTTGTATACCATGTTTTGTAACCAATGTATTTTCCATTCTCTGTGTTAAATAATTGTATGCACATATGACGTTTCCTTGGAGATCTTCTCCCCAGGCCTTGAAAAAAAGGGGCTTTTGGCTCAATTGAACTATTCCAGTAAGCAAATGGAAATAAATAGTAAATGAAGTAAATCCTTGTTTTTTTTTTTTTTCTTCTTCTTTGAATGGGATACACTGCATAGAGTTGGAACATGGAAAATGGCTGAAAATGTAAGGACAAAACAAAAATCATAGAATATTGTTATTATACAATTACTACAACATCAGGGCAGTATTTACTTATTAAATCAAGATGTAAAATTCTAAGAAATTCTTTTCACAAAATATTTTTTCCTTTGCTTTTGTGACTGTGTGAAATGCCTGACAAATATATTTGGTTGACTGGTTTCTATCAACAAAGAACAGCAAATGAGGTTTGTTAACAAACCAGTTTGTCCAAGGACATCTTCAGAAGGGGATTAGATAAATATATTAGTGGGAGTTAAGAGGGTGGGGGGATGAAAGGAGTAAATTTATTTATTTATTTATTTATTTATTTGCAGTTGGTTTACCAGGATGGTCCATTGGGCCAAAAGAACCTGTTTTCAATGGAGTCCTGGGGAGAAAAGCTCCAGGAAACTAACAAACTAGGTACAAACAATAGAATGATAATAAAAATAAAATAAGATTGTAAAATAGTAAAAACAACACACATTAAATTCAAAATTCAGGACATATTCAAACAGTACAATCTAGTGAAAGTGATGATACTATACACAAACAATCAGAATATACTTTATAAGGTACAGTCAGGTAGCATGAGTGGAAAATAAGATGTAGATACCATATATTTATGAGGGATGGGAGCAAGAGCATTCCCATTGGGACCTTAGATACATATTTAGAGATTTTTTGAACATGTAGTGATTGGGAGTGCTGCAAATGGATGGTGGGAGTGAGTTCCAGAAGCGGGCAAGGTTAAATGATAGTAAGTTTTTACCTGGGGGACGATTTGGTTTATGTACTTCTAGTAGGTTTTGATTATTTGATCTTAAAACTCTATCTGGTAGGTACATTTTGAAGGCAGAGGACAGGGAGGGACAGAGAGATGGGTTGAGAATGAGCTTGTGAGCTAAGGTTAGCTGAGTATAGTAGAGTTGATTAGGAAGTTCAAGCCAATTTAGTTTTTGGAGAGAGGAACAGTGGTGAGTGGAGGACCTATGACCGTTTGCGAACTTAGCGATTTTGTTATAGCAAGAGGAAAGTTGTTTTTTTAGAGAGGACTGAAGATTGGTTAGCAGAGGGGCTCCGTAGAGAAGGGAGGGGATAAGAAAGGAAGAAGAGAGAGTGATTTTTGAGGGGCTTGTAAGGTACTGATTCTGGCGATAGAGCATGCCTATTTTTTTATGGGGTTTTTTTATATTTAGTTGTAGATGTGAGTTGAAATTAAGCTGGTTGTCAATTTGGACACCAAGTAATTTGGTTTCAGACACCAGTTCCAGGGGTGAATTATTTTCACTAGTAATTGAGAATGTATTGAAATTGAATGGAGTATTTTTTGAAGGGGTAAATACCATAAGTTTAGTTTTGGAGGCATTAAGAGCCAGGTGGTTTGTTTTCATCCAATGTTCAGTGATTGAGAAAGCTTCTTGAGTAAGCTTTTGGAGCATAGAGGGAGATGTGGCAGAGCAGATAATGGTAGAATCATCTGCATATTGGATGATGCTAGAGAATGGAATGGCTTTGTAGAAATCATTTATAAATATATTGAAAAGAAGGGGACCGAGAATGGAGCCTTGAGGAACTCTGGTGGGGGTGCTAAGAAAAGAGGAAGTGGCCTTTTTCCATTTTACAGCTTGGAATCTATTTGATAAATAGCTGGAGAACCAGTTCACGGAGGAGGGGGAGAGATTCAGTTTTGAAAGTTTAGTTAAGAGCAGGCTGTGTGAGATAGTGTCGAAGGCCTTAGAGAGGTCAAGTCGTAGGGTGGAGACAATTTGGCCAGAGTCACGTGCTTTATTGACAATCTCAAGATAGGAAAGGAGGGCTGTCATAGTGCTATGATTGGGCCTAAAACCGCGTTGAGTGGGGGTTAGAAGGTTGTTATCTAAGAGATGAGGTAAGAGTTGAAGTTGGACACACTTTTCTAGGAGTTTAGAAATGGGGGACAGGATAGCAATGGGATGGAAGTTGTTGACGTTACAGTTATTACCACCTTTGTGCAGAGGAATGATGAAAGCTTGTTTCCAGAGTTGGGGCACTGTACATTCCTGGATGGAACGGTTGATTAGTATGCTTAAAGGATAGGCAATTGCTTCAGCAGCTATACTAAGAAAGTGAGAGGGAATATTATCAGGTGCATTAGTACATGGCTTTAATTTCTGAAGGAGTTTTTTTATCGTAGAAGTGGGTATAGGTTTTAGTGAAAATAAAACTGAGTGGGGAGAGAGAGAAGTAGAGGATGGTAAGGAAGAGGTTGAAGTTGGGGTAGGAGGAGAGGTGGAGGATAGACAATGAGTGGATGGGAGTGAGGAAGGAGTGGTAGAGTAGGGTGGAATGTTAGTAGGAGAGGGTGGGGGTATTTTAGGTGGTGTGGTGGGGCTGAAGAATGAGGAAGTTAGTTTGCTAATAGATTCAATGAAAAAGGAGTTGAATTGAGTAGCTAAGTCTAAATCTGGGGCATTAGGGTCTGGGGTAGGGGTGTGTGGCTTACTGGGATTAAGGAGGGTAGAAATTCCTTTCCAAAATTTCTGAGGATTTGTTTTATTATTGTTTTGGAGTGTAAAGAAGTATTTTTGTTTATCAGAGATGATAGACTTTTTTACTTTATTTCGAAGAGTTTTGTACTCAATATGATGTTTGGGGGTCTTGTTTTTCTGATGTAGTCTCCAGGCTTTATCTCTAAGGCGCATGGTTGATAGTGTGTTTTTGGTAAGCCAGGCGACAGAATTAGCTTTTATTCTTTTTGTCCTCAGAGGGGCTTGGGCATCTAATATTTCTAGGAATATTGAGTTAAAGTGAGCAACTGCGTCTTCTAAGGATAGTGTTCTTAGGTTGTTCCAGTTAACTGCTTTTAGGGAATTTAAAAAGGTTGTAGGGTTGAAATTTTTGTGGTTACAGGTAGAAATATAATTGTGGGTGCGGTATAAGGTACTGGGGAGTCGATAGGTGAAAGTGGGCATGTGATCGCTTAAAGGATCGGAAAGGGTGCCACTGTCTGAGAAATAGTGGGGGTGTGACACTAGAATCCAATCTAGTATACTGCCACAAGAGCTGTTTTTAGATGGGTGTGTAACAGTGTTGATTAGTTGGGAAAAGTTATATAGGTTGATGTTAAGGGGGGTAGTTGGAGACTGGATGGAGGCCCAATTAATATTTACATCTCCTAGGATTATGGTTTCATTGTTGATGTTGTTAGAGAGCCAGGAGAGGATATCTTCAAGTGTGGAGATATTGTCTCCTGGGGGAATGTAAATGGAAGGAGGGATGATTGGGAGGAAATGAGGTAAGGATGGGGAGGGGCTTAAGGGATTTAGGAAAGTGTAGTTGGGTAAGGAATCACAATTTGGAGTGAACTTGCTACGGCAAGTGATGTCCAAGATGACCTGTTGGTACTGTGGAAGTAGGTAGGCTTTGGACCTTGATGAAGTTGGTAAAGTTGGTAAATAGCCATGATTGGGGGTGAGAGGTATGTGGATGGTATGGTTATGGGGTCATTATTTTGTTGTGTTCTGACAGGGTAGTTTCCATGAGTTTGATACTTCTCCTGCAGTAAATGGAGGGAATAGCGTTAGTAATAATGGCCTTGTAGGTATTCTGATGGATAGGTAGGCCTTGGTTACGTGGAGAAGGTGCTTTTTTTTCTTTTCTCTCTCTTCCTTGTTGTGTGTGTGCTGGAGGGCAGTTGTGGTAGTGTACAGATGCAAGATGCAGGTGAGAAGTTGGTAGCTTAGGTTGTTTAAGGGTTGTTTGGTTCTGAGCTCCTTACCTTTGTTGATGGCGGGGTAGCAGTTGGCCTGTAGCAGTTTTCTAAGGGGTGCATGATTGGTAGGTTAGCTGTCATTTAACAGGTGTTGCAAGTTGCTGGAGTCCTTTCCTTCCCTGCTGTGCTGTGCTGTTGCACAGTCCTTGTTAGAGATTTGCAGTGACATAGCTCAATAACCTAGTTGGTAGGGAGGGAGCCTTTTGTAATTACACTGTCAGACAGGGATTCCAAAAAAAAAAAAAAAAAGTGGGGGACTTTGCGTTGCCAGTTTCTTCAGTCCTTCACATTAGCTGTACCCTCCCCCTTTTCATCTGCTTGTGCGGGTCTTGGGTGTCTTTCTTTGTCTCAAAGTATTTCAGTGGTGGTTTGGGGGCTGGAGGAAGTCACGAGGGCCATATTGTGGGCTGTGAGTTGCTACCTCACATGCCTGGTGTAGTGTCAGCAACTAATAAAAAAAAAAAAAAAAAAAACAACAAAAAAAACCAACAAAACTTTGATGAAGGGTGTCAATGACCAGTTACTATGTGCTGCATTTGACATGCTTGGTATAAACATTATCTCAAGAATGCATTGGAGCATCAAAAACTGAAGTGCATGTAAAGTTTCCAAATGAGCACTGTGGTGAGAGTGTATACTATGGTGGCTTTTGCCAAACCATTAGGGCAATGTTGATTGCTTGAACTGGCTCTTAGATTTATTTTCTTAATTCACACAGTTGACAGGGGAATGCAGAAAGCATCAAAGCTGAAAGGAGATGTTTAAGATAAGATTTTAGTTAGCTGACATTCTTGTGTCTTCAATACCTTAAGGCAGCCTTGGTCCTCACAGAGTGTATGGCTAACTTTCTCAATTGCAAGCCCTTTAATCATTTTTCTGCTCCTAAAGTCATGACATTACCTAGTCCAGAGCATTTAACTGCTGTTTTTACCTTCAACCTAATGTTCTGACAGGCAATGAATTTAAGATGATTATTTTGGTGGTGGAAAGGCATGGAATACTGCTGGAGGGTTGCATGGGTGGTTGTATCCTTGCATAGGTGATCACTTCCTGGGTGGCTGACATGATGTGGTAAAACCGGGGCTTGCATCCATGATTGCTTTCCTGTCTAGTGTAGGAGCAAGGTCCTTGGCGATTTTTCATGGTGATTGAATTGTTTCTTTGGGGAGGAATTTTGTTTTGATTGCAATTGGGGTATGGGTTTCACTGGCAGTCGATGGCCTACTCACACAGTAATTTCCTCAGGCTGAACCTGTAAGTGGTTTTGCAGGCTTTGAGTGAGATGGTGAAGTTGACAGTAGACAGACATTCAGGTCAGCTTTTGGATTGTGCATGGATGTTAGCTGTTGGGGATGTGCAGGCATAAATGATCGCAATATGGAACAGTGATACCCGGACAGTTCAGTTATAGTAGGAGCAATGGGTTTTATACAAGAAATTTAGGGATCTATTATTTAGTGCACTGGATATGGAGTTATTAAAGGTCACATGATGGGTACTGCGCAGAGCACTTCTGGATAACATCAAAGAGTAAACATCACTAATTCATGAACTTTATTCATGCTTTGACTTGGTATTGGGGTTCATTCTCATCAGGGTCATGTAAACCCAAAGATTGGAATAAATTATCAAAAAAAAAAAGTCAGACATGTCAGGATCTTGCGGTTCAAGGGTAAAGTGTTGTTGAAGTGCCTTATGCTGGGGATGTAGAGTAACAGCCCTGGTTAAACCTTTCTGTTGCTTGGTTTTACTTTGATGCTTTTAGTAGTGCAGACTGTTGTATGGTGGAACCAAGAAGTATTGAATGGATATAGTGCAGTTTGGAGGTACCTTAGTAAGACTGCTGTTATATGCAAAACAGCAAGTCAAATTCTGTTTATTATATGGTTATTTTGTGTAACATGTTTCTGTATTTTGCTATCCTCCAGTTCTTATGTAATCTATACAGGGAAAATACTAGCCTATCACGTTTTGTTTTGTACTTAAGGTGTTCAGTTCATGACCGTGTTTACTAGCTACAACATGATTCTCCATTGTAACTGTTAAAAGGCTGGATGTTTGTTGCCATCTCTTGAATGTCTAGATTTGTGTTACATTTTGGTTTTGAATTTTGTTACACTGTGGGCTTAAAAAAAAAAAAAAAATATATATATATATATATATATATATATATATATATATATATGTGTGTGTGTATAAAAAATAAAACTTTGATAACAAACTTTTTTGGCAGGAAAATAAATACACTATAAGGAAATACTCAGAGTCAATCATTAGCGCTTTCATCCATTTAATATAATGGACTTCATCTGAAATGTGTACAAGTGCATTCCTATTCCAATATATACTGCATGCTAATATGTAAACTGACACTTCAAACATATAACAAATCAGGAGTTACAGAGAAATAAACACTAAATAATTCAGTAGAGAAACCAATAGGAACCCAGTCAGAAGTAGTTAGGAAATAATAACCCAATAAATTAGTAAAGTTATTTGCGCCATTTTAGGGCACATTTATTATTAAAGCTTTCATTCAAGCCGGGTGGGGCATCTGCATTTAATCTAAGCTGCCATAACAATTCCTTGAGTTCTAACGAAGTGTTAACATCTCCAAAAAATACAGGGACATAATCTAGTACTAGGAATTTAAAGGCATTAAAGTTAGAACATGAAATACTATGCTTGGCTAGTGCATTACTTATATCCACATTTCTCACAGCTGCACAATGTTCTTTTATTCTAGTGGATAGTCTGTGTATAGCCTTCCCGATGTAAAATGCATTCCATGACAAGCAGACCGCAGTATAAACAACAGCAGTGGATTTACAATAAAATGATTATTAAAATGAACAGTAAAATTATTGTGTTTAAAACAGAAAGGCACTCCAGTTAAAATATATTCACATGCTACACAAGATTCACAAATATACATCCCTTTAATAGAACTAGTATCAGAAGGAGAAATAATAAAAGGAGTGTCTCTATTCTCAAAAAGAGTTCTTAGAGATCTAGTCTTTTTGTGTGTAAATATAGGGAATGAACCTAATTTATTGGACACCTCTTTACTGGAGGTTAATATATCCCAGTTATTGTAAAACACTTTTTTAATTGCTGTAGCATCTCTACTAATAGGAATAGGGAAACAGGTAAATCTATCTACAGAGGTATTCTGACCAGTATTGGAGCTGAGCGTATCTGAAGCTATATCCTGATTGGTAGAACAAAAAGCTGTGGTCACTATATCCTTAATATTGAAGGAATTATTAGTTATAGACCTGACTCCTGTGTCAGCCTCAGTGGGTTTAGGGGAGAACCCTTTTAGAATAATAGGTGGGAATTTAGTATGTCTATTAGAGCAGACTTCATGAAAACCAGAATTAATAATATCTAATGGGTAGCCTCTCTCAATTAGAAACTTACAAAACACTAAACATTCATCCAGAAAAGTAGAGTATTCGCTAATAATTCTAGATAATCTTATAAACTGCCACTGGACCATATTATATTTCATAAAATGTGGGTGAATACTGTTGTAATGTAGATAGTTGTTTCTAAAAGAAGGTTTTCTAAAAATGGAAGAAATCCAGGAGAGAAAAGCTGCATTAAAAGAAACTATTACATGTAAAAAATTAACTAGATTACCTTGTGCTGATACCTTAAAGAATAGAAATGGGATACTATTGGATACCTCTGTAAGAAATTCCTGTAGTTCAAGTTCTGTATACTTCCACACAAAGAAAAGATCGTCAATGTATCTTCTGTATAACAAAAACATTTTTAAACCCTTTTAAAAGAATTAAAGTGTAAACTTCCCAACAAGCTAGTACTAAATTAGCAAAAGAGGGGGCAAGTTTAGCCCCCATAGCTACGCCCTTAGTTTGATGGAAGATAGTGTCGTTAAAATAAAAGTAATTATTATCAAGCACTAGGGCAGTAAGTGTACAGATGGTATTGATTCTATCTTCTGATAAGGAGGAGTGGTTAGATAGGTATTTACGTAGAAATTCCAGCCATGTGTTATGGGGGATATTAGTATATAGTGACTCGATATCTAGGGTCACTAGTATAATGTGTGCATGAGGAGGAGGAAAGTCATGTAAAAGATTTAAAAAGTCCCAAGAATCTCTTAAGAAATATGGTGAGTTCTGTACAATTGGGTTAAGAATTAAATCAACTAACTCAGCGATGCCCTCTGTTTTCGTCTTTTTGTTGGAGACTATGTGCCTAAAGGGAGGATTTATTTGATTCTTATGAATTTTAGGGTTACCAAAAAACTTGCCTAACTGGGGAGAGGCAACTGTAATGAAATTGGCTTCCAACTCTGAAATAAGGCCTTCCTTGACAAGAGTAACAATGGATTTATCAATCAATTTAAAAGCACGATAAACATCTTTCAAGTTAACAATAGAGTAGTATTCATTATTACCTAAATCAGAAAGCAAAGTCTGCATGTATTTGCTTTGTTCCATTAGAACGGTGCCTGTGCCTTTATCAGCTCTCATAATTCTTAAGAAATTTGTCCGAGGATAAAGACTTTAAAGCTACTACTTGATCAGCAGACAAATTAAACCATTTAGATTGACAGTCATTTTTTAACACAGAACGGAGGTCCTTTTCACATAGTTTAAGGAAAATATGTAAAGTATTTAATAAAGGAAGGTTATATAAACTTTTTTTAATAGGCATTGCATAGGTAGAGTTAGATATATAATCCGGTGTAAGAATGTCCACATCTTCAGTATCCTTATTACATAACAACTTTAAATTCAGTTTCCTAACATATAAACGTAAATCTAATAGTAGATTAGAAATGTCTGCCCTATATGCTGGGATAAAAGAAAAAACAAGTTTTAATAAAGAGATAGTGCTACCAGTAAAAACTCTATCAGTCAAATTAAACACATCAGTGTTATAGTGATAAGTAGTAACATCCTGGGGACAGAGAAAATTCAAATTCAGCGAGTCACAATCTTCGTGGTCTTCCTCGAGGTAAACCCCTTTCTACTTGGGGTGTGTATCTTGTAAAATGGTTGATAGTTGAAGCTCTCAGGTCCCTGTGATTCTGTATGGTCCCTTGATTCCTGTAAGACATTAATCTCCCTCTCCTTCTGGTTATAATCGGAGAGAAAACATTTCTGGATAAATAATTATCATTAGTAGTAGTGGTAAGAGGCACAGGGGAAGATTCAAATGACAGAGCAGGATTAACTGAAACTGGTGTCATTGGTGTAGTAGTAGATGGGGGGTGGCAATATGTGTCTGTAAATTAGTGGGAGATAGAAACTGGAAACGCTGAACTTGTGGAGACCTCTGTTCCACTAAGTGTTGGGAAGGTAAAAGGTTTTCTTGAACCAGAGCGACATTTTCTTGTAACAGAGTATGTATAGGAGAGCTGCCAAAATTCTGGTGGGAATGTTCCTGAGCTGTGGTATATATATCCCTATCAGATGATATAAACTTTGTTTGACTGAATCCCATTTGACTGAGACCATAAGACTGAAATTTCAAAATACCGAAAAATCACTTGACTGAAACCCATAATACTGAGATCTTACAATGCTAAATTTCAACATACTGGATTGTAAAATGGATGATATAAAACCAGAAAAGGTATATGGCCTTTTCCCCACTGTAGTGCGATCCTGGAGTTAGTATATATAGTTAGGGGGTGAGGGGCACAGACCCCCACAATGGGGGTATGTGGTGGCGTAGCTCCCCACCTATTCTGATTGTCCACTTTACAATTCAGTATGTTGAAATTCAACATTGTAAAATTTCAGTATGATATATATATATATATATATATATATATATATATATATATATATATATATATATATATATATATATATAAAATCTGTGTTGTGAGTGGGTTGTGATTTTCTGTTTTTCTGTGCATGCAGCAAAGGCACTAATGGGTATGGTGGGTTGGCACGTTGTCTTTTGGACGTGTATATCTGGGCAGCACTCATTAAATTGAGGTTTAGTGGCAAATCATTGGCAAAACCATTGAGGGCCGAAGTCAATAAATAATGGCACATACTCGAGTCTCAGCCTTCATATCCTTCATAGAATTCAGGTTATTGTGTAGTTTGTTAATTTCTACACTTTACAAGTTTATATGAGCAATATTTAAGTGTCCCTAATACATTATAAGTTTATAAGAGCAATATTTAAGTGTCCCTATTTGTTCAGAATTCTGGTCCCAACAGACTGAGATGTATACCTTTTACTGCACAGATCTTTGTAGAATGTCTGGATTTTGGTCCGTTTATCATAAAATATGGGTTTTCTGGTGAATTATTGGCAAATCATTGAACAATGCTGCTAGAAAATGTCAGACCTTATAGTTTCAAGTGGAAGGAATGCTGATACCTCTTGCAGAAGTTTCCTGCCAGTGCAAATCTATTATGTTAGTGGTAGTGGTAGTGAATCGCTGCATAAGCTTAAGTCTCTACTTATATTATGTTGCTTTCTCATATCGTCTTTTTTCCAGTTGATTCTACCCAAGTATGTTATTGAATGTCTGTTTAAAATGATTTACAATACACTGGAGCTCCCCCTCCGCCTTGAAATACATTAGGTTTGGGGGGAGGGGTTTTGGACTTGGTGGTTTAATTTTCTCCTCTTGGCCAAGGAATTACTCTTTTGTCATTTCTTTGGAATATTCTATTGGTGGAAGTATGGGATTTTTTGCTGAGAATTTCCTAAGGTGAGAAGTGCAACATGGGCATAGGTCAGTGACTGAAAGAAGCAGGCTCAGAAAGTAAAGGGTAAAGCTGTCAAAGTTCCATTCTAGTCAGGGTTGGAGTTGTAGGCAGAGGTATGGGCTGGATAGTTGATCAACAGGCTAGGTTTATGACAGGGTTTAATGTGGTCATTCAGAAGTGCTGACTACATGTGTGCCATGAGTTTATATTTTTTTCTTTTGTAGGTGGGGAAATGCAGAGTGGACCTCAGTCGATGTCCAGAATGAAAGAGGCCCGTAAGGTGATGGAGGCTGTTGCAGAGGATGTCCAGTCACCAGAATGGTGCATAATGAGGCCACAAAGTAGTGTGCAGAGTAAGCAAGGGTCAATGGCCGAGGCAAGCAGAGTGGCAAGGTAATGGATTCTGCTAGATGGATGCTTTGGTGGCTGGATGGGCTGGTGGCTGGAGTGGAACACAGTGAGGTCACAGGTAATCCTACATATTTGGGTTCATTAAGGCACATCATAGTACTGCATTTTGGATAGTCTGAAGGCAAGTGAGGTAGAGGTAGGTTGGGAGTAGGGTAAAACACAGGGGATTGTTTTACTTGGTTGATATGGCAGGGTTGCTGGTGTACTAGCCAAAGCATGTCAGGTTAGGGCAGAAGGATTGGATATGTAAAGCACATGGTAAGGATGTTGGTAGCTTGGTCAAACTGACAGCTGCTAAGGGATAGGAGATTGGTGGAATGGATTGTTGATTGATTTGGTTCAGGCCTGTGAACAAAGTGAGGCATTTCAGTTGGTCAAGGAGGAATTAGCTGCAATTACTACAGTTGTAAGGGTGTTAGGGTTATATTATTTTACTAAATCTGGTATGGTGGCTCATTGGTTGGAAGGGTTACACAGGTTTGAGAGTGTGAAGATTAGCAGACCTGGCCTATTGTCAAAGTAAGTTGTTTGCAAGGGTTGGCTTTTGTTAATAGAGGGTCATAGGACTAGGTTTGTGTGATTGTTTCATGGAGGTATTGAAGTCATTAACTGGGGGGGGGGGGTTGGATGATAAATGTTTTCTTGCTTTATAAGGATAGTGGATATGCTGTCAGGATTACTATGTAGTTGATGCATTAGGGCTTAGTGTTTTGGTTGTACATTTTCAGATAATGACCTAGAAGTCATGGTGAAGCTACTATTGGTAGTTGGGTAAGTGAGGGTTTAGATAATATACAGAAGTTATGCTAGGTTATGGTTTGTCGCTTTAGCATTGAAGAAGGATAGGGGGTTAATTTCAGTTGTTCAGGAGATTGGCTACTTTGGCTGTTTATGTGATGAGGCATTGGGAGGTTGTGACAAGAATACAGTTTGGTTAGGGGGAATGACATACGCTAAACATTTGGCTTACTGCCTTTTAATGAGTAGCGATTTTGGAAGTTTGATAGTAGAGAGGGGGAACAGCCTGGTCAGACTGGTGGGTGGAGAAGAGGGACAGCCTTGCCCTCTTCTGTTCCCCCCTCTGGTGTTTGGATATCCATTTCAATGAGTTGAGAAAGGAAAGTGAGCAGCTGGAGGATGCTTGATAAATAAATAAGCAAGCAGAGGTAAGGAAGCTGATTATTTGGTTGGAAGGTAATTCCATAAATGGTAATGAAGTGAGTTGTGGGATGCTGCTTCATAAATAAAGTAAGTGAGTGTATGTATGGATGCTGCTTACTGGGTCAAGATGAGTAAGGTCATGCTGTCTTGACTTATTCGGTTGGATGTGTAATTCAATAAATGGGATATGAAGTGTGTTGTTGAATGCTGCTTCATAAGTAAAGTAAACGAAAGAAGGTATGGACGCTGCTTACTGGGTCAGGATGAGTAAGGTCACACTGTCCTGATTAACATTACATGGATGTTTATGCTGTGATTAAAATCAGCTATCCTATGTTCAGTTGTAATTAATAAATATTGGTTATCAAAGGTATGTTATAGAAGTTTAATAAAGGTCGTTGGACGTCATTCAGTGCGATGTGTTTATTGAAGGGGACCGGGACAAACGAGGTTTGGTAACAAACCAATTTGTCCAGGGACATCTTCAGAAGGGGGTTAGATAAATATATTAGTGGGAGTTAAGAGGGTGGGTGGGATGAAAGGGTTAAATGGAACGAGGGATGATTGGGAGGAAATGGGGTAAGAGTGAGGAGGGTCTTAAGGGATTTAGGCAAGTGTAGCTGGATAAGGAATCACATTTTGGCATGAACTTGCTACCTGCCCCCCTCCCTCTCGTTTGGTGGATTGGTGGGGATTGTGGTTCTTTTATCTGTCCGAGGGACAGGCTTGACCTCTTCTGCCCCCCCCTTCTGGTGTTTGGATGTTCATTTCAGTGAGTTGGGAAAGGAAAGTAAGCAGCTGGAGGCTGCTTGATAAATAAATAAGCAAGCGGAGGTAAGGACCTACTTATTTGGTTGGAGGTGTAATTCAATAAATGGTAATGAAGTGAGTTGTGGGACGCTGCTTCATAAATAAAGTAAGTGAGTGGAGGTATGAATGCTGCTTACTGGGTCGAGATGAGTAAGATCACACCGTCTTGACTTTGTTGAATTGTTTACCATAAAATAAACAAATTAATTTGTTACCATCTCTTTCAACCAGTATGATCCTCTACTGCCTGCAGTATACCTTAGTCACTATTGTAACATGTTTCTAACTTGTGTTGTGAATCAGTATTACCTCACTTATACACCATAACTTGACCATATTCCATTACTTTGGCCTCAGAGTGTTAATCTGGCATTAGATGTCACCTTAACAATTGAAATGCATTACTGTTGTTATGTTAATATGTGGAATTCATTACTGTTATTATGGTAACACATGGAATGCATTACTGTTGTTATGTAGTTCTGTTAAACAAGGTGATTTCAAAATACTGAGCATAAGCCTATTCTCTGGTATGGAAGGATCATGGTATATAAGTAGGCGACTAAGTTAGATAGGCCAAAAGCATGACCTAAGGCTATAGAAAACTGCCAGGCTTATAAACCCATATAAACATGGGCAACATCATTGATATTTTACATTATTTTGATGTGGCTATCATCATATTGTGCTAATGGACATCTGATAATTTTGTAGATTTTGGATACATTGTTCCAACATTACTGAAGGGAGGCTACTGATAATGCTGAATTTCTTCTTATCCTTATAGGCAGTGTCCCTGTGAGGGTGAAGGAAATAGAGACCCCTTCATGGAAGTATAAGGGGTACATCAACATGTATAAACATTTTGATCTTTAGTTAAATTGATTGCATCTTACATGTTGTGTATTTTTCAGTATAATGTTTACTCCATGTTTTGTCTTTCAATAAAATGGCAGAGCTTTTTGTTTATAAGTTTCTCCAAATCACCTATAAAGCACCAGTTATTAAATGTTGACACTATAGCAATTCTGTACCATACACATGAATGCACTCTAGCAGATAATGATTTGATATGCAGCAGTAGTGTACTTCATTAAGTAAATCAGTGCTAGTTTATACCCAAAAATTCAGAATTACTACATTGTTGATAAATGTTCATTTTTAATTTTGACATTTTTATAAATGTTCACCTCTACTTGAGTCATTTTCAGAGTCTCTCATACATGCAGTCAGTTACCATCAGCTATGGGTCAGACACCTCGCCTACTGGTATGAGTTCTTCATCAAACATTCCTCTTTCTCTCTGCTTGTTACTGAAAGGAGTAAAAAAAGACAAGATCAGTTAACCTAATTAAGAAATATTTTAAATGATTAGACACAGGTAACAGTGTCAGCTTATAAAGTAAACATAAGAAAAGACAGAAATAAAACTCATACCATTAATGCAAAGACCACATGTAACATTTTTAAAGTAGACTGTAATCCCTAGCAGTACACAAAAATGCTCAACTGAAATGCTTTCTTTACAAATGGTGTCAACAAAATAGTCTGGACTGTGCTGGCCCTCTACTCTTTAAAGCATAGTAAAAAGACTAACAAGTAATTGCGACAGAAGTGCTGCACAATTAATATGCATGTGAAGACAGCAGCACAGTGTATAATACATATAGCTACATAGTATGGGTAAAGGCAACAAAGTTATTATTCAGTGACTGCTACACAGAGTACATAGCTGTCTAATTAAACTGGGGCATAATGCACTTAAATAGAGACTACTTTGTTCCAGAGGAAGCACGGCTTTCTGTCCACTGTGTGTGTGTGTGTATTTGTGTGTGTGTGTGTGTGTGTGTGTGTGTGTGTGTGTGTGTGTGTGTGTGTGTGTGTGTGTGTGTGTGTGTGTGTGTGTGTGGACATATGTCTGTATTTCTAGGTGTATGTGTGTTTGGTTGTGGGGAGGTGTGTTAATATAGCCTTCTGTAGTATAGTGTGAAAATAACAGTATAGGCATGCATGGGTGGAGACCAGATGACATTAGAATGTCCCAATGCATAACCCCAATGTACAAGAATATGGCACTCTGTAATGGTAATCATGCAGTACAAACAGCATTGAGTCAGAAGTGAATATGTTGTATGCAGGACTGGGGACTAAAAAAACAGTTCTGTATATTTTTGAATTTTAAAGCACATTCCTGTATACTGGCTTCCTTCAGTGGTCTGCACAGTATCTGCAATCCTGCCTTGTGCTGCATGTTGCTGCTATCTACTCCTGTGTGAGGCTGTACTTGACCTGTGTTGTGCTGTCAAGATGTAAGGAATTCAGTCCTTATGTATCTTCCCTTCTGACCTACATGCCCCTCACACCTTGTATTCCAGTTAGGTAGTACACAGTTCTGGTGTAGTGTTATCTCATCATTAAGTTTCTTAAATCACTACAAATGCATCATACACTCTTGTGATGTAAGCAGTTCATTGTTATTATATTGTTTACCTTATGACACGTCTGCACTACTCCTGGCTGACTTGTCTATTAATACTTGGGGCATTGAGGGATGCACTGCTGTGCACCATATCATTATTGCCCATTATTCCACTTAATGAGATATGTGCTGTTAACATGCAGGGGACATAGCTCTGCACTGTTGTAACCACTAACTGTTTTGGTCAACATTCCACTTAATGCCACGTGGGCTACTGACATTCATGGACTACATTTCTGCACTGTTATGCACTCTAGTTCTTGTATTCAATATTCTACTGAATGTCATGTGCTTTTAACATGTAGTGGACACAAGTGCTATACTGCTATGCAATATAATTCTAGTGGTTTTAACTTCCAGTGTGCAAAGTGCTAGCCTCCTGTATGCTCCAACAAAAGAGATGCATAAAATAAATCTACACATCCAAACTGAGCTTATCATTGTTTGCTATGTAGATATATGGAGCATAGGGCCATCTTACTTTGCACTTTAGTGGTATTATTTGATGATATAAAAATTAAATTCCTGCTCAACTATGCACAATTCTTCCCTTAGTTGTTCATAGTAGTATTGGTATAGCCTACAAATTCTAATCTTTCATGTGCTATTTAGATATTACACTGTGTTGTCCTGTGCTACTCTCCATTTTTGTGACTGCTCAACACAAAGTATGTGTCTGTTAGCTGGATGAGCAAGTTGCCATCTAAAGAGCCAAATCCTAATCAAGCCTTGTGTATTGTTCTTCAGTTGCTCCTTATGACTTCTCGCACAGTTTGAGATAGTTGTGTCACAAACACTGGTTCTTATTAGACATCACATTTAACAGGTATATTATAACTGTAGTATATGTACTTAAACTCCTTGAACTGCAAAGAAAAAGCCAAGTACTTGGACTTTCAAGATGGCTGCACACTGATAAATAGAAGTACTTGGACTTCCAAGATGGCTGCACACTGATAAACAGCTCAATTTTAGCTCACCCAGTGTAAAAAAAGAAACGAAGAAACAAGGTCTGGTAATTCTGCCAGCTTTACTAAAATTCAATTACTGGTTAGTAAATTCACTGCCTGGATTCCTGCAAAGAAGAAACTTTCAGAACCCACAAGAAAATCAACTAGAAAAGGTGAAAATAACACATACTGCCTGGGAAGACTCCTGCAGCTGCTCAACAAAAAGCAGTTCAAGCTTCAACTTTTCTGCAAGAGATGGTGTCCAGTAATTTAGAGGAAAAATAAATAAAATGTACTTAGAGAAGATTAAAATAAATGAAACGAAGGAGTATATCAACTCAAACAAAAAAGAATGGAAAATGGAATATGTTATAAACAGCTATTCAGATGAACTGATAAAACTGTAACAAACAGAAGTGAAAATGAAGAAAAATCAGACTGAGTATGACAATTCTGAAGAAGAGCTATTTTAAAAATTGTAGAGTTAAAGGACAGAGCATGCAGACAAAAGATGATTTTTTTTGGCTGTACCAGATAAATAGGAAGGAACAGAATGTATTAATTTTAGGAATCACAAATAAGCAACTGGACTACTATTTCAGAGCAGGATTTTTTTTAACTGAAAGGGCACACAAACCTGGCATGAGAAAGCAGCCAAGATCTGTATTAATAATGATGCAATCATGGTAGCAGAAAAATGTGGTAGAAGAACACAACATTAAAAACTGGAGACAGTAGAGTGTTTGTGGAAAAGGATTATTCACTGTACACTAGGCAGAGGAGAAGCAAATCTATTCCAGCAATCAGGGAAAGTCAAGAGGCAGGTATGGGATTCAGGCTGCTGTATCCAGCTGTCTTCAAAATATTTTTTTCCAGAAAGATCAAAAACATTTTTTGATGTAGTACAAGCTAAGGAGGAAATACAACAATTTGTCCAATAAAAAGTGAGCCATCAAACAGAAGGGGACTCTGCTTCTCTTTCTCGTGGCAATAAAGCATATATTCAGACTTTGCCATTAAAACCTTTCCCAATGTTCCAAAGGAAATGCTTGAGAGACAGAGAAATGTATATGAGCTGACTAGAAGAATTGGGAGTACCTTGGACTTGAGCCAGTGTCTGGTGCTGAGAGATGGAGATGAATAGAAAGAAGACAAGCAGTACTGAAATTATTGAATACATGTGAGAATATAAAGCATCAGTCACATTTGTGAAATATAACTCTACAAGAAAAAGTGGCTGAGATGGATTGGATTTTTATTGACTTTGTTAAACTTGTGGGTGAACTAAACAGTATATACTCTACTTCATGGCATTACTGTTTAGAAGGGCACTAAAAGGAAAAAAGTAACTAAGTAAAACAGTTTTTGTTCTTAACAGTATTTGTATAAAACATTTCATGATCACTGTCACAGTAAATGATAACATTATGATATAGACTGCATGCTGTATACTAAAGCAGATTTATGTAGTATGTAGTCAGAGGTTTCTAAAATGAGGGGGTGAGAGTGAGTCTTTTCAGTGATTGTTGTATATGATAAAGATTCTAAAGTAAGCAAGTACTTTTTTAGTTTTATGAAATGTAGGCATTACAATGTAAAAAGAGAAGAAAGACTGGGCAAAAGCATGTTTGAGTTAATATGTTGTAATCCTGAGTTTTTGGACTGGGGATGGAGTTCAAAACAACACTGATTATAACATATATAGAGTTGAAAGCTAAGCAATTACTTTTCGAGCTTTGAGAAATGTATGTATTACAATGTAAAAAGGTATGAAACAGTGGAGAAAAGCATGTTTAAGTAAATATGCTGTAATCTTGGGTATTGGGCTGGAGGATGTAATGCAAAAGAGCACTGACTATAATATGTGTAGAGTTCATGTGTTTTTTCTTACTTTTGCATAGCTGAATGTCTGGATTAATGCCCTTTGCTTAAACTAAAACATGGTGTCTCTTGCATATGTAATGATACTAGCCTGTTTTTCCTTTAAAAAATAAATGTTCAGTGTGAGTTGAGAAGTCTTCAGCTAAGAGCAGTTGTACATTCTGTCCTTATGTTTCTGCAGAGACAAGCTGACTGCCGGTGCAGGGGATTAATCTTGAGAATTCTGAACATTGTTTGCTGAGGAAAATGTAAAGTTAAAATATACAATGGCATGTGGCTCAATAAAAATAAACTTTGAAATTATTGGAAGTTATTAAGAAATAGTTTTCCTATCAGCACAAATGCGTCAGCGCATTTACAAGAACAGTGTATTATTTAGTTTTATTTAAAGATAGCCAGTACACTTTTTCATAAATCTAAAAGTTATTTTTCTGAAACTATACAAACTGATTTTTCACATCTGGGAGGGAAATGGGGAGAAGAAAAGAATTCACAGCAATCAGTAAAAGTAAGAGCACAGGCTGTAACATGCACTTTAGCATGGATAACCTTAATATTAAGTTAGGTAATGCCAGTAGGTACAGCTGTCAATTTGGGACAATTTTTCGTATCAGGAGAGCTAAACTTCATTATTTGAATATGTATATAGCTTTGTGTGTTGGTTTTAAGTTAATAGGTTATAGGGGTGTTCTGGGGGTACTTGACTTTTTGTTTGAGAATTCCATGTCATGTGACTGGTTTTATAAGTACTTATTCAGACATAGGCTTGTTTTTAGATCTGATTAAGTATCTTATTATATTGTTATTGAGACAAAAGTGCTTGACTTTTCAATATATTATTCATACTTCTCCAAGGTCCTGGTTCCAGCTTCATTTTTGTAATTTGGGTTTTCACTAAAAACAAAATTCTTGAAACTGTCACATAGGTTCAAATGGAAATGACATGAAAGAAATGCATAAAAGATTATCCTGCATGTAACACAAAATTTGGAAATAGAAACTAAAAAACTTGGCATATATGATATCTGGGAATAAAAAGTTATCATAATGGATGTGCTTTTGCTATCCATATAATTTTAGAATGTAAATGGCCTCACAGGTATGGACAAAAAAGGAAAGAGTATTGAATTATATTAAGAAATGTAGAGTACAAATAGTAATGCTGCAGGAGACACATTTGGGAAGAAATGAGCATGTGAATTTAATACAAATAGGGTTTCAAGATGGATATTCAACAAAGGAAAAGGGGAGTGATTATATTAATTAGTAGAAGAGCTCAAATGGTGATAGAAGAGGGAAAAAAGATAATAATGGTAGATTTGTGGCAGTATGGGGCCACTGGCATATACTTATATTCCACTAGAAACTGCTATTATGGACCTTAAGAAATTTTTTTGAGAAATAATCAGATTTCAGCAGAGAATATTATATATAGGTAGGGACTCGAACTGGATTTACAACAGTGAGGATACATATGATGGACATACAAGGGAAAATATAACAATGAGTGTAGATTTCTGAAGAAATTTATAATAAAAATATTTATTATGGAAGACATGAGTTCAATCGTAGAAAGTTTAACAGAATTTACATATTATTCACTAATGTATAATAACTGGGTTAGACAATAAAGAAATTATATTTATACAGGAATATGTACATTTAACTGAAAGCTTTGACACACATCCATTAACTATTTCATATCATGCCATGCACCAAGAAAAAGGAAGATAAAAATGCAGATACTGGTGCTTTCCCACCTACCTGTCAAAAAAGAAGGCATTTAAGGAACAGGTAATGGAAGTTATTTGAGTTATTAGGCAAAATAGAAATTTCTTCAGAAGTTATAGCTATTGAGTGCAATAAAATGAAAGTGGAGTTTAAAAATAGGGTAGAAATAAAAGAAAAAGAGATATGCTTAAGAAATAACAGAAATTATTTAAAGAAGCTGACAAAGATAAAAGTATTGAAGAATAAGGGAAATATCATAGAACAAGAAGAGGCACAACTGCAGAGCGCTAAAGGGAAAATAAAGGTATTACTTGGATAATATGCATTAGTTTAGAAAGACTGCTGTTAAGCAACTGCTTTTTTATTTTATTTTATTTATTTTTTTTGGATAACTTTACAGCAGAAAAACTGTTAGCACAATGACTCAGGCAACAGAAAGTAGAAAGGGTTGTTGCCAAGCTTAAGGAGCCTATAACAAGAAAAATAGCCAGAGCTCTTGCAGAAGGTATTAGAGATATTTCAGAATTTTTATGAACATTTTTATAAAACAGAGAAACGTGGAAATCAAGAAACAGCACAAATGGAAATATTTATGGAAGACTTAAGTATTCCAAAGTTAGAGGTAGATAAGGCTAAAGACTTAGTTAAGATAGGAGGAGATGAGATAAGCACAGTGGCATATAATCAATCTGCAGGAAAGTCTCCAAGGACAGATGGTATTCCTGTGAAAGTTTATAAGCTAAGAGGAAAGAAAGTGATAAAAATCTGGAAAGTTTTGTTTAAAAGTACTTTAAAAGGAGTCTGGAAGAAACCTGTGGTACCGCTAATACCTAAAAATGGCAAAGAGCCATCAGAGACAGTTTCATACAAATTCATTTCAATTTTAAATCATGATTATAAAGTGTGTATGTATATAATAACTAAAAGAATGGCAAAGATGTTGCCAAAATTAGATAGATATGGATCAGTGTGGTTTTGTGTAGGGGAGGCCTTTCCTTTAACTAGTCTAATCCAGATACAGACTTGCTGTATCCAGGACTGTTTGTAAGCTCCTGAGCAGTGCCAAAGTCTGCTCTTCAATTTGTCCATTAGATCAACTAGTTATCTCCTCTTCTGCACGTATACTAGCTTATTAGTCTAGCACTTTACCAAACTTCTTGTAGCAATTATTGTAGCACACAAAAGTGCTACCAGCACTAAAGGTTCTACAAGGAAACCGATCCAGTACTTATTATCAATGCCCACCCCTCCAGGCATGTCTAAAGGTCAGTTCCCTGTTCTTTCTCCTATTAACCTGGTGAACTGGGCATCCTGAGGCAATGTAGCAACTGCATCATGTACACAGACAGCCCTCTCCTCTTACCTCCCAACACTCAGACTTGCGAGAGATGCACTTATATATCCAAACTGGAAGCCATGCACTCTCCAGCCAAGACCAGAATAGCTGGTCAAGAGGATAAGGTTAACACTTTCATCACACCACATGGAACAAATAACCTTCCAGAACACACACCAGAACCACCTTCACATAAAAACACAAACCACACACCCACCTTCGTGGAGGCTCTCAATAAAAATCTACTCATGCAGTGGAGACCTATAAGGCAGAAACGAGCTTGACCACCACAACACAACACTAATCACAAGACACATAACTCTCCTAAACAGTGTGCCACACAGCCAAAGCCCCTAAGGCAAAACAGCATGCCCAACACACTAGTCGTAGGTGACTCGATAGTGAGGCACACTGATGTCCCACTCACTAGGTTGAATAAGGAGAAAGTAACAGTCAGCTGCCTGCCAGGTACCAGGATCCATCACATAATGCATGCACTTAGGTCCCTCAACAACAGCTACAAATATGACTCTGTCATTGTACATGTGAGTGTGAATGATCTGAGACGTACCTCCCTGGACTACATGAAAAGAGACATGGAGGAGCTCTTGGATTATGTAGCCCAGGTGGGTATGACCCTAGCCCTGAGAAGCATCCTATCATCACCCAGAATGATACCACAGTACAAGCAGAAAATGATTGATTTCAATAATTGGCTAAGTTTCTGGTGTCATTCTAAGGTGATCCAGTATCTGTCTGCCTGGGATTACATGATTGACAGACCTTGATGCTTTGCTAGAGATGGCCTGTATATGTCACCCCTGGGCTTGTGGATACTGGACAAGGCTCTTGCCACCCTTATACTGCCTTTTTTAGGCATTGTTCCCCAGACCAAATTACCACCATAACAGCTGCAACAAATGCAATCTGAGGGTCATGCTGCTCAATGCTAGATGTCTAAATCTCAAAATGCACTCACTCGAAGCACTCTTTAAAATGGAGAACATCGACATTTGTGCTGTAACAGAGACCTGGTTCAAGGCAGCAGAAAGCACCCCTGCACTACCAGGCTATAACTCATTCCACACCTTTTCACCCCAGAACTTGGACCGAAGCTGCAAAGGTGGTGGTGTTTCCATATTCATAAAGGATGCACACACCTCCAGACTGGTAGCCCAACATAACGCATCAGAGATACTTCAGGTGCAGCTAACATTGGGTAAGACAGCGATTCAGGTCGAAGCCTGCTGTAGATCCCCAACCATATCCCAAGACTCACACTCCACGTTCCTAAACACCTGTAGAATATTAGGGTCCAACCTAACACTCTCTTACTAGGCGACTTCAACTACCGCTCCATTAACTGCAAAAACTACTCATGTACCAATACATTTGCCCAACATTTCCTGGAGTTCATTAATTCCAATGACCAGGACCAGCTCGTTCTTACCTCCACTAGAGGTAGCAACATCTTTGACCTGGTCATTACTAACATGGGCGACCATTGCTATACATCAATAGTCAGCTCCTCCCTGGTTAGATCCAACCACAAACTAATCACCTTAGATATCCACATCACTCCCACCCCCCACCCCAACCCCCTGCAATGGTAACCACCATGAAAAACTTCTCCAAAGCTAACTCTGGGCTCCTAAAAACAGAGGTGGCTAACTTCACGGCACCCATGCCAATGGAAAATAGTTGTATGACCACCGAACTATACACCAGTGTACTGTATCAACACATATACAAATGCATGGATCTTGCCATACCCAATAGAACCAAGATGCTCTCCTCCAAAAACAAGGAAGCCAATCTGGTGCTCCCCTGCCATAAACAAACTCTACAACAGAAGGAGGAAACTGATGGAGAATAAGGTGAAGTCCCAAGACTGGAAAAAAATCCCTTATTAGCCTCAACAAAAAGTTGAGATCCCTCATCAAATCCTCTAAAGCTAGCTAGGAAAACAGAATTGCAGCAGATAGTAAAGACAACCACAAGGCCTTCTATAGTTATTTAAAGAATCTCCATGACAATACCCAGATTTGCTCTGAGCTGCTGCACAGTGGTACCTCCTATATCAAGCCAACAAATATTGCCAGTATACTGGCCGACTGATTCAGTGCCAACTTTACCCCTCTCTCCCCCCCCCCAGGATCAATTATAATACCAGTAGATTGCCAGGCACCCAGTATAACTGCTGCACAGGTTAAAACAGCACTGTCCAAGGCCAAAAATACAGCTTCTATGGGACCTGACAATATCCCTGGCTGTGTTCTACATGAACTACAGACTGAACTGGAACCTCACCTATGTGCCCTGTTCAATCACAGCCTCACCTCAGGCTTTGTCCCTACTGAATGGTGCACTTCTACAGTCATCCCTCTCCACAAAGGATGAGACTGGGAACTATCACCCAATTAGCCTGACGAGCCTGATATGCAAAGCTATGGAATGCATTATCATGGACTTAATAAACAAGGATATAGGGAATCTCCAAACTCTGGATCCCACACAGTTTGGTTTTGGGAAGGGTAGATCATGCCTGCTCAACTTTGTTGACTTCTTTGAGGCAGTTACCAGAGCTGTGGATGAAGGCAAGGTGGTAAATACAGCCTACCTTGATCTGTCCAAGGTTTTGATACCATTCCCCACTCAGAAATCATAGAAAACTCACTAAGCTAGGCATCAACCCCTATATCACTAGGTGGGTTGCAAACTGGCTCACAGATAGAACCCACAATGTGAAAGTAGCTGACTCCAAGTCACACTGCCAACTAGTCATGAGTGGAGTCCTACAGGGTTTCATCCTGAGTCCTCTCCTGTTTGGTATCTACTTCTCTGAAGTCCAGGCCAACACAAAGAGACTCTAGCTGCCAAAATTCACAGATGATTGCAAGTCGGGAGCTATTATTAACTCCCCAAGTGATGTTGACATCCTGCACAATGGCCTCACTGAGACCAACAACTAGTGTCAGAACCATGACCTTAAGCTCAATGCCAAAAAATGTGTCACCATCCCCTTTGGGAAAATCCGGTTCCTATGAATTACCACATTAATGGTAGTCCACCGAACACAGAAGGTGTTATAAGAGATCTGGGAATACAGGTTAACAGCAACCTCTCTTTTGATCACCACATTGCCACTGTGGTCAGAAAGTCCTTCTATGTGGCACATCTCAGTACTAAGGGTTTTGCATCCAGGAAAAAAGAGGTAATTGTCTCCCTCTACCTCATTAGACACCCGCAACAACTGGAGAGGCTGCAAAAGTACCTCAAAAAGAGGATCCTAGGCCTTAAACACTTGTCCTATATGGACAGACTCAAAAACTCCAACTATTCTCTGTCTCATATTGCCTACTTACAGGCAATCTCTACTTGACTTACAAAGCCATGTCTGACCCAGCTCTGTTAGAAATGTTACATCTAAAGAAATCACAATCCCTCCGTACGACACACTCCAGAGACCTCAACCTCATTACCACAATTAACAGAACATGCAGGAGGGACAGGTTCATAACCCAGAGACTGCCCATGCTATGGAATAGACTTCATGTCAAGTAGAGCACCTTGCTGACCCTCTTCAACAGAAATCTTGACAAGTGAATGGGAAACAGAAAATTCACCCCAGGGATAGCTCCAGTCGCTCTGCTCAACAGATGTACTGGGAACTAAGGTCGGGTGGCACTATGCCAGGGAAATCCTATGGCTAGGCTTGTAAAGGCCCCAGGGCCATTAGCCTAATACACACCTATGAACCTATGAATAAAACAATGATGATCCAGAGGAAACCAGAATGTAAGAAAATACTGCTGTTGTTGATGGGTCCTGATGAAGAGAAAGCATACAACACTGTAAGCTGGGATTTTATGAGTAGGGAAATGGAAGCACTTGCATTCCCAGGTACAATAATAAGATTAATTAGGAGAATAGATGAGGGATGGGATGTAATAATTAAAGTGAAAGAGTTCCTTTCTGATAAGTTCTGTCTGAACAGACAAACCACACAGGGGTGTTTCCTTTCCCATTTATATTTAGAGTCATTGGCAAAGAAAATAAGGAACTCAGAAATTCAGCGATATAATTGGTATGTAATCAAGAGAATTTGGCTTTATTTGAAGATGATATTTTGTACCTGGTAAAACCAGAAAAGGGCATCTCAGTATTAAAGAACATTTGGAGGCAGTTTCATGACTTTTCAAGATATAAACTTAATGAAGATAATTTATAGCTATGGTCTTTGCTTTAAGTACCCTCACATGAATTGTTTCAACGATACCTATATTTAAGGTGACACAATAAAATGAAGTATTTGTTAAAAGGCTTGTGTTATAGCAGGTAATGATAAGTGGGAAGAGGCTAAACAAAAGATAACAAAAAACTGAGAAACTGGGGCCTCGTATTATTGATATGGATAAAAAGATACAAGCAGGGAAAATGTTTTTAGTCCTTCTAGTTTTATATACATGTCAGGCATATTTTTTTCAACCAGAGGAGAAGCTGTGAACAATAATTAATAAAGAGCTGAAGGAATTTATCTGGGAAGGGAAGAGGGCAAGGGTCAAGGGAGATAAGTTTATCCTTCCAATATTACAAGGTGGTTTAGGATTACCTTATTTGAAGGGATATTCCAGAGATACACAATTACTACTCCTATACATAACACGAGCAGAAAGCTATAATTCAAAGTGGAAAGTGATGATGATGATGATATGGGGTGAAACTCAAGAATTAAGAACAGAGTTAGATGTTGGATGCAGATCCTTAAGGAGAATAATAACAGCCAGACAGAATATTATATTCATAAAATAACATAAAGTATTCTAAGAACTAAGCCAACATGAGAATGGAGAAAGGAGATTTTGCCAATAGGGATGACTGCAATTAGAAGTACAGAGAACAGGCAAGTGGGGGCTGTAACTTACAAGTGAAAACTATCAAAGCAACCCAAGGTATTGGAAGCAAATAACTAGAGAATGAATGCTAATAAAATGGGAAGAGTCCAAGAAGACATTTGGACTGCGTGCTAGAGACTACCTTCCCTAAGAAAGGGATAGGGGAATCCTCAGTGAAAGACCTGCTCTGCTAGAGTTTTTCATTGAAAGTAGAGCAGAAGCTGCTGTTAAAAAGGGATAATTAGTACGGCATATCAAATATTGCACACAAATTTAGGAATCAATCAGGGGAGGTTAGAAAAGATTGGGAAGAGAGACTGGATAAGCAATACATAAAGGAACAATGTAAGAACACATGTTGACATAATCAAAATTCCTAATGATGTGGGCATTCTACAAAAGGGCCTCACTGAGACAGATGCCTGGTGTCAAAGCCATGGCCTCAAGCTCAGTGCCAAAAAGTGCATTGTCATCCCTTTTGGTAAAAACTCTATACCCATGAACTACCACATAGGCGGTAATCTACTTAACACCGAAAGTGTGATAAGAGACCTTGGGACACAGGTGGACAGTAGTCTCTCCTTTGATAATCACATTGCCACATTAGTCAGGAAATCCTTCTACGTGGTACACATCATCACAAAAGGTTTCTCATCCAGGAAAAAAAGAGATCATTGATCCCCTCTACTCATCACTCATTAGACCCATTAAACAGTACAACGCCCCTTTTGGTATGTACCTCACAAGACATCTACAACAACTGGAAAGGCCACAGAAATACCTCACAAAGAGGGTTACAGGCCTCAAACAGATGCCGTACTCAGACCGTCTCCAAAAACTCCAGCTTTACTCTGTCACGTATCACCTACTCAGAGGCGATCTCTGCCTAACATACAAAGCTATGTCAAACCCAGAGCTGCTGGACATGCTCCACTTAAATAAATCCCAATCCCTCTGAGCTACATGCTCTAGGGACCTAAACCTTGTCACCACAATAAACAGAACATGCTGGAGGGATAGATTCCTGTCCCAGAGATTTCTCATACTCTGGAATAAACTACCTATCTATATCAAACAAAGCCCCTCATTAGCACTCTTCTAGAAAAATCTTGATGATTGGATGGGAGATAGGAAATTCACCCCGGGGATCACTTCTGTGGCTTTGCTTGACAGGGGCACAGGAAAATAATTTTCTTGGGTGACGAAGGCCAGGGTGCATTTTTGACTAGGCTTATATAGGCCTAGGGACAATAGCCTAATACCTACCTATGAACCTATGTATGGCTCCCAAGTATGCAACAAAATTAAGAAGATTTAGTATTTTTGCTTGGAAGTATTTGCATAGGTTTTTTTATATTCCAAGCAGACTTCATAGGATTTCTCAGGTAGATGGCAGATGTTGGAGGTGTAATGGGAAAGAAGAAGGTAACCAGAGACACATGTTCTGGGAATGTAATAATGTAACAGATTTTAAAATTTCCCTATATAGTACTCTGTCTGAAATATTGGATGAGCAAATGGGTTTAACTAAGGAAATCATTCTTTTGAGATACGTCACAGAACCTAAACTGCCTAGACATAGTAAGGTTTTGTTAAGTTTAATTCTGGTGGCTGCCAATGAAGTAATTACTAAAATGGAAATCTAAGTCTAAACCAACTGTATTTGAAGTACTGAATATTATAACAGAGATAAAAGAACTGGAAGGATCTTTGGAGAAGAGTAGGAACAAATTACATAAAAATAAATGGAGATTGTGGGAAAAATACATGCAGAATAAACTATGTACTTGGGCTGTGCATGACCAAAAATGCTGTCTACATGGAACTGCAGTACCAACATTTATTACCAACAGTCATTCATGACCCCATGGGCCAGAAAAAGCCTAGCCATAAGTAGAAACACTTAAACATTCTTGCCACCCTTTACCTCTACTTAATACCCACCCAAATAAAGCAGGACTGTAGATGATAACACTGGTACAACTTGATATATGTATCTATCAAGTCACAAAGACTAGCCTTAAAGGTAAAGTAGTACCTTTTTCGAGCTGTAGTGGTAACTCATTCATTAGTTAGAACAGTTAGCCTGATATTATATCTCCTGCTGGAACTTTATATGGCTCTCCCTGTGCTCCTTTTATTTTAATAAATGTAAAATACAGTTATTTTACTGGGGTTCCAGAATATTTTATTTTATTTTGTTTGTTTACATGGGGTAGTGCACTGATCACAACAGACAATTTGCAGACACAGCCCAAGTGAGGAAACTTACAAAAAAATAAAAGAGAACCAATTCACTAACAGAGTAATCATAAAAGGTAGAGAATCCCATTGACAGTTGAAATAATATGCAAATATTATTAACAGAGCAGAAAAACAAATGTGAATTAATTTTAGTATTAAATATGAGAGAGAAGTAACAGGTGAGAACAGAGGATGAAAGTAGAAGTGAGGCAGACGAGGAGGTAGTTAGGTTATGTGTCCAGCAGAAAAGCACTTGCAATCTGATTTTTGATGGAGGTGTCTTTTGAGTTGTACTATGAACATGTGGAAAGAGGAGACTTCTTTTAGGTGAAGTGGGAGGGACTGGCAGAGTTTGGGTGTAGGAATGGTTGGTACAGTGTAGCTTGGTTTGAGGTGTCCGGAGTGAGGCAATTAATTGTGAAAGGTTGCGGAGGTTGTAAGGGGTGGTTGTATTAAGGAGTTTGGCTACAAAAGATAGGAAGGCAAATGGCTGAAGTAGTTTTAAAAGAAGGGACCCTAGAAGTAGCTCAGTTTTGTAGGAGACTGGTAACCATCTGGCTTCAAAGAGGGTGATGTAGTCATGTTCTGTTTTACTCACTGTTGGTATGTATTTGATCTCATCAATCATATTGCTGTCACTTGCAGTAAATGCATTTTTAAACTGAATTGCCTTTCTATTCATGCACATTGTGGTCTCCATGCCATTGTCCACTGTTGTGCATCTGTCATACCCCTTACTGCTTTCCCTTGATTGTTCAGTGAGGTAAAGCTCCATTGTTCCATTTATACTTGCAGAAGGTAAGCAAGTTCTTACTGACCTATGACATTAGCTTGTTTTGATAACTGCTGTTAAGACGTTATTCCTATCTGCTTTTATTATTGTGGTTATATAGTAACTGTTTTTTTTTAAACCTTGTTTTTGCTCAGAAGTTATTCCTATCTGCCCTTTCTATTGCAGCTACTGCATGCGTTAAATATTGTCTTTGTTCTTCCATCTCCGTACATTTTTTGTTATTG
This sequence comes from Protopterus annectens, assembly GCF_019279795.1. Classification (NCBI taxonomy): domain Eukaryota; kingdom Metazoa; phylum Chordata; order Ceratodontiformes; family Protopteridae; genus Protopterus; species Protopterus annectens. The sequence goes on from NC_056742.1 coordinate 288,705,646, forward strand.
GAGGTTCCATAACACTCACTACTAGTGTTTTGTTGTTCTCACTACCTATGGTGGTTTACTCTGAATTATTTTTAAGCTGAATGATTGAAATGATGAGGTTTCCATTCATGCACATAACCAAAAAAAGCAGCTAAGGCACACACCCACTGCAGGACCATGAGCAAGGAAATGTAAAAACACACTTTATTATACAGTTGAATAAGTACTTTCGTCCTGTAACATTCAGCACTTCTTCAGAATAAAATAAGGTACTCACAACACAGTTAAATAACCCCTCTCAAATAAAAGGCGCCAAAATAATTAAACAATTTACAGAAATATGCTCAATCTAAAAGGTCAATTAAGTGTTTCAAAACATACTCTCATATAGCTAAAACACAATTCTTAAAATATCTAACACTTTAAAATCATAATATTAACCCTATGCAATATTTATGTTTAATATTTTATCTTTCTACCTTTTATGATTACTCTGTTAGTGAATTCTAAAAATACTAAAAAATGCTAAAAGGCAGAAAAATACACAGTAGCAAAAGAATAAACAGTCCAGCTTGAAACTAGCAAGTCCATTGTATAAATAATCCATAATGTTATTTAAGAGGCACAATGTATGTGGGTATACAAAAATAAATAAATAATTAAATAAATAATATATATGTATGTGTGTACTTTGTAAAAAATGTCCTGAAAGGTTGATGTTAAATAATTCCTAAAATATTACCATACAATAATGAACCACTGAAACGATAAAATAATTTGGGACAACACTTAAATGTCAAACCTTTGAAGTTCTACACTTTAAAATAGGTTTAATAGAGACATAATCATTTAATTATGGGCTAGTAAAGCCATTTAATTAAACTGCCAACATGACTCCCTATAACAAAGCCAATTTTCCCACTGACCTCCTGTGGTACATTTTGACCTGTTCTAATGTACCAAATAAAACTGTAGTATGTGCTGGTTGTGTTAAGGTATGTTTAACCTTGGTGTGTTATTGTGGATAATCTGCAGTGCAGTATATTGAGTTTTTACTCTGTGGTAAAGTGTGTACACTGTGTACATCTCAACGATCTTTTAATAATAAATGTATGCCTCCATCCTTGAATCCTTGCTCATTACTAGCTTTTCTACCTTTTTCTCACCCAGACATCCTTACTCATTCCTAGTTTTCTCACTCAGACCACTACTTGTCCTGTACTCACTTAATTATTAAGGTAATTTTAGCTTGAACTTGTGCACGCACCTATCACTCCCACCACAGGAACACAGTCTGCTCTATCTTCTTCTGTTGCCAGCCTGCTAGTACCTTAGATAGTGAGCCAATAAGGCAATTATTTGCTGACAGGTATTGCTTCAATCACACACTGAAACCATTTATGAGAAATGTAAACATTTACTCAAGCAGAAGGCAAGGCTATCACTACCTCCATGTGAGTCAGTAAACAGCATGCTGTCACCTCACAACATCCAAGCACTAAATTCACTTATGCTGAAGGTTCAAAGAAATCATCACTTCAGAATCCTAGACACTATGTTAATAAGCACCTGTCATATAGGTAAGTCCATTAGCAGTGCATACACCTGCACCCTTCCCACCCTCCTCTGGAGGACTAATCCTTGCTGTGAGCCTACCCATAAGGTCTTCAAAACCTGCAGCCATCTAGTGCAATGTTCTAGTTGTTGATGAGACTATATTCAGGCCTGCTAAATCTCTTCTCATCATGCTGGATAAGGACAGAGTTCCCATTAGTTTTCTATCTGGTGCCAGGATCCATGATGTGACAGGGACCATTAGGTCTCTTTACTATCTAAAATATGAATATGGCCTTGTGTTTGCTCACATTGGGGTGAACTGTCTTAGATGCAGTACCCTAAGGCATATGCAGAGAAACCTCGAAAAGAAACTCCACAATGATTCAGACTATCCCAACAGAACTTGCAGGTTCATCTCACACACACTCCCCAAAGCATGAACACCACTACACAACATTACAAGCAGCAAAATGGCTTCCATTCGATTAAAGATCTGACCTGTTCTTATTCTTTACAATTTTCAGTCCCCTACACAGCCAAACAATATCCTGTATGTGAGATAGACTAATAAGGGAATCCTCTTCCTATGACCTCATCAAAGTGATACCCCACAGGCTGCTGAAACTAAAGCACAATGCACAGATCATGGTTTCGCTTACTAGGCACTAAAGTCTGAGAATTTATCCCTGTTGATCTCAAAGAAATATATTCTTATTTAAATTCCAAGCACAACTGAAACATTATCTTCAAAATAATGTTTTATGCAAATGCCACCACTTTAGACAGATTACCTACCAGAATTTTGATCCCTTCCATCAGTCTACCGGCTAACAAGTTTATAAGATATCACTTGTAAATGCTGCTGACTCAAGTTGCTGCACATAACTGAGTACTTCTGAATATTTCTGCACTTGTGTGACTGCTTCTCTCCATGTTGTATGAAGTGATGGCTTCTGTGTGCATGCAGTACTCCTCATAATTACCTTACCCTTGTGTAATGTATATTCATGTTTTTGTTCTTTCCTTATTTACTTCTCTCCAGACTGAGAGCAAAATGGGTGTTGTGATCAGTGCCATGTCCTAGTTAATAAATTTAAATTTAAATAAATAATGCACATAGATACAAATAAATGCTTTTAGAGTCTACTTCACTGCCAACCTCTTATCACTAAACGTGCTTCTAAACGTGCTCAGCGCCCCCTCCACCACTCCAGTTGACAGCAATGACCAGTCTGCAGCAAAAGCTTCTTCATACACATTATAATTCTGCTCACACACAAACTGCTCTACTACCAATTGTATGCCAATGATTCTGTATTTTGTGAGTTTCAACTGGTTTTAATTATGTTGTAATTTTTTTTTTCTACATGTTTCTTCAAGATTTTAATAAACCTGTATAAACATCTGTCTCCATTAGATATCAGGAACTAAGAAATTTTAAATAAATTGTTTTGGTCAAATTTATGCATAAAATATAACAACAGGGGGAAAAACAGTATAATACAGTGGATTATGATTGGATCTCCTGTTCTAATCATTTATGTTTTTGACACACAGATAGCAAGACATTCACCTTGAGAGCAAAGCTCAAGAGATGAATCTTGGCATCCATGTCTAGAACACATAACACTAAGTTACAATCACAGACCACATCATAATTCTTTTTAGTGCATGGAGCTTTATCAGTTCCATGTATTACTAGTTACAGAAAGAAATAAAAAAGAACAGTGTTTCGCTGGCTTTCTAAGTCATAACGCATTTAGCGAGTATTGCCGAACAGAAATCGAAATATATTAGGTCAGGGTGAGATTTTGAGACAAAATCAAGGACAGATTATTGGCACAAACAGCAGGCAAAAATGAATATGTTTTAAATTCAGCTTCTGTCATTTGCTGGCCGACACTGTCAGCTAGGAATGCTTAATTGTTCAGATTGTGTCTTGAGCTACAGAAATGATTAACTACTTCCTGATATCAGAGTATAACTCCATCTCTGCATGTGCTACATATTCGCTTCATCTCATCATGAAAAGGATCTAAAAACTGTTCAGTAAAGATCTCAAATGCATTGTTAGGGAGCATAAATCAAGCTATGAACCAAAAGCTAACAACTCTTCTGATCTAATCACAAGGGATGTTTTAACTTTGTAAGGTGGGGCAGACAAAAACTGTACATGTTAGGTCCACACACAGGATGAGACAGAAGAACAAATGAAATGAGAGATCCAAACACCAGCAGCTCATAAAATTTAATGAATATAAAAAGGAACCACAGAAAAGATGTGTATGTAAAGGATTTCTGATGGAAAAAAAGGAACCATGACCACAATCAGACAGAAGACACATTTTAAAGAACAACGGACAAAAATCTAAATTAATATGGATTTGAATCTATATAGAATCTGGTCTAAGTAAATAGCCATATCGTATGAAATGTTAAATCCATTAAAATATCTATTTAAAAATATGTAATAACATAACATATATCTGTCAGATATACAGAGTTTCACCAGAATAACCAGATTGTTGTGTCTGTTCCTCATAAGACTTGTGTTTTTTGGCAAATCACAAGGGATTAAGGTCACTAAATAATGACACACATTTGTGTTTCAGATTCCATCCATACATCCATCCACAACCTCTTGATCCCATTTTGTTTTTTTGCTCGTGGGTTTGGGGTGTCACTTCAACAAGTGACAATCATCCAGAGCCAAGGTTTACACTACCAGGTGTCTAGCCTTGCTGTGGTAATTTTTCCACACCACGCACTAGCACATACACTCACACCTATGGCCAATTTAGTGTGTCCAATCCATCTACTGCATGTCTAAGGAATGTAGGAGGAAACTAGAGCACCCTGAGGAAACACAAACAAACACAGGGAGGACAGAAGGCACCCCAGTTGAGAATTGAACCAGGGAACCTCTTGCACTGATGCAACAATGCTATCCGTTGTGCCACTTTCAGACTTTATATCCTTCAGAAATTGCATGGTAACACAAATCCTGTTATTCTAGAAACTTTCTATGATTATAAGAGCAATATTTAAAATCTTTTCCTGTTTTTCTGCTTTTGTCCTGCCATTACTGTGGGCTTTGTCCACACTTCTTGCACTAAGGGTTTGAGAAATTTGTCATAACACTATGTAAATCTGCCAGGCTTTTAAATCTCAAAGACAATAAAAAGTGCAACTCTTTTACTAGTATTCAAATGACTACTCTGAATGGGATTTTTTGCTCTAGTAACTAGTTGACAAAATGATGAGAGTGACGTGTCATAAATGTTATTGATATCAAATTTCTGCCTGTTTTAGTAAGATTTAAAACTTCATTCCTAGACTACAGTACATTTCATAAAGGAAAGATAAAAATGTATGATCGGTGTGGCATCCTTCAGAGTACGCTAAAAGCCATTTTTTATTGCAAAAAATCTAAAAGAATGTTATGCCTGTGAAATAACTAACCAATTCCTGGCTCTAGAAATATATGACTGTCTTTGAGATTTCACAGTAAACTGACTTAATAATCACAGACAGGTGTTTCTTTCCGTTTTTTTTTTTTTCTGTAAAAAAAAAAGTGTCCAGTTGCTTCTTTGTGCATGATGGCACTTTTCTGTTGCAAATCAAAGTTTTGTTTCTTAAGAACAATGTCAAATAATATATTTAAAATATCCTCCAAATGTGAAAGCCTTATTAATGTTCCTGCTAGTATTAATTATACATGCAGGCAGCACATTATTATATAGCTGGGTGAGTAGCTGCTAATTGGTGATAATTGTAATGCTGACACAGTTGTAATGTAACTAGGTAATTGCCAACCTGTTAAATTAAAAGGTTGGCAAAACAATAACTGATGCATAAGATGACTTAGGAAATGTGAGGGGGGTCATTCTAAAGACAGGATCTAAAAACCGCTAAGAAAAGATCTCAAGTACAGTGTTAAAAAGTATAAAACAAGCAATGCATTAAAAGCTGCTAACTTGTCCAATGGCAATAACATGGGGCTTTTTAACTATATAAGGTCCGGCACTGATGGGGACAGATTCTCTGTCCCTGTGTTGGAGAGACAGACAGCAGACTGCAGACACTAAATACTCCAAGGATCTCTAAAAGTATTTTTTTCATGGAGAAGGTTGTAGATTTGTGCAGTGGTCTCTGGAATTGGTGGTGTAACTGGAATCCACAGAAGCATGCATGAGGGCATGGAATATGTAGAAACAATTTAAAGGGGAGGGTAGTTATTGCACATGGGTAATGATATATAATGCTAGTAATAGAGAAGACTAGATAAAAATTATTGTCTTCTTCTGCCATAAAGCAAATGTAATATTAAATGTGAACTGGCTTCAGAAATAAAGAAATTATCTTCACTGGATCTCACAAAGCAGCATGTTTAAGATAAAAGTAAGATATAATTCAGAATGGCTAAATAGTATGGTTCTTTCTCTCTTAGCCTTTTAGAGTTTTTACCAAAGATACCTCTCTGAGTAACAGACTTAACTAGACTGTGTTCCTGGGTTGCTGCTGAAAAGGAGGAGTTGTGTCCAGTGGGCTACCTGGTCAACAGATAGATAGACATATAGATAGGTAGGTAGGTAGATAGATATCTATCCACTGTCTATATTCTATACTACGTACCTTCTTTAACTCCTATTAAACTTTTTCACTAACCCACTTCTACCATCTATGTTTTTCTCCTTATCCGCCTATTTTCCTCAACTCACCTACCCTTTCTGTTATTTTCTCCTTTAATATATTTTATATGAGCACTATTATATAACCACACTATGCAGAATTAACTGAAATGTATGTTCAATATGACTATATTGTTTTGCGTTGTGTCATATATACTATAATTTTATTGAATATGTAACTGTTTATATCTTCAGTATGGAGCTTTTCTCCCTGGGCCTCTGCTGATAAGGGGGTATGCTTGTCATCCTAGTCAGACCACCCTGATAAAAAATGCTAAATAAAAAATAAATAGATGAATGAATAAATAAAAATCTCTATCCATTTTTACATTACAGCCTCAGGAATCAAAGCATGTAAGGTTAAAAGTTCTTCATGGGATGACAGTCCATGAGATACGTGCACACACACACTCACAAACACACAACCTAGGAACAGTTTGGGGCATTTGGCAAGTCACCTACTGCATGTATTTGTGATGTGTGTGCAGATCTGAACCACTGATAGAAATTCTAGTGGGCACAGGAAGGACTTGCCCAAATGTCAATCAAGTCAGAAACCAAACAGCAGAACCAGTTATAATGAGGCAGCATTGCCAATCACTGTGCCACTGCCATACCTCCATTTATATAGTAAATTATCTAAACTAGATAGCTCATTCAGGTGTCACAGCCCTTCCATTCTTACCTGTAGATGCAATCCATCTAATGTAATGCTTTGCCCCAAAGTGTTTGTGGAAGTGCATCCTTATCTTGCCATATCACTTGCCCTACAAGACTGTGATTTTGGTTAGTACATCTTCTCTGATGCTAATTTTTAGCCATGTCTGTGTTTCAGAGTCAGCCTCTGCTATCAGCTCTCATTACAGTTTCACTTAGATACAGTGTCTGTAGCCATGTGTTCTGATAAGTGCTGAAATGATACAGGCTGAACAAGGTGTTACATAAAAGTGTTGAAGGATGGAATGATATAGACTGAGCAAGCTGGTATATAAAAGTATTTTGTTAAAATATTTTGGACAACAAAACTGATGGAACTGTTTTATCTGGATCTTTATTGAAATTTCAGCACTCAAAATGCTGAGTGCGGACATGCTGAAAAAAAATGCTGAAAACAAAGGAGAAGCGCAAATCTCGAAGATCACTCTTCGACTAAAACTTTTTCTTGCAGGGGGGAGTAAGGCCGCCACAATACCCGAACTTATATATACTAACTCTGACATTGCCATTCCTCAGAGAAAAGGGAATATTCTGAGAAATGGCCATTTCAGACTTGGTATATACAAGTCTGATCTTTTCGCCATTCAGTCACCATATATCGGAACATGCAGTAGCAGGTCCCAACATTTCAAACGGTTACCGTTTTATATGCCTTTGGGGTCCTGGACCAGGACTATAGGTGAAAATGATCTGGAAAGAATTATAAGCCCATCCACCCAGTCAACAAATACAGGATAAAATATGCATTTATATACCTAGTGAAAATATTTTTCCTTCAGAAAATTCGGCTTAACCCACAATTTTTCTATTCATTGTTTTTAGACTCACAGTGTATTTATTTCTTTATGTTACCTAAAATAAAGCTGCATATTCTGTCCTGGAAGCTTGTCTTGTTTGCTTTATTCCAGCAACATGTAGAATATGCTCAGGAAATGAGCCTTATCTTTTTCCTCTGTGTCACTTTGTGAAACGTATGACAAGCCAATATTACTGGTGTACTTCTGCAAATTATTTTTACTATATTACATTTACTACATAGACTAAAATAATGCACTTGCTATGTTTTACAAAAGTAAATTGTGCATCATCTGTATTCATTTATTAAAAACAGGTAAATTTCTAACTAATCAAATAATTGTGATGTTTATTCACAAGAATGATGCCATTTTAAAGTCCCTTGATAAACATTCTAAAGATGAACCATATATGGCTGAATAGCTGCATATTTTCCTAAATTATAATTTGCTGCAATTCTAAACTGTCTTGAATAAAATGTCTTCAATATTTTTTGTGAGATGTTTGCTAAAAATGTACAGTATCATTCATTTTTTGTAATTGCTTACAGGCAGAATAGAAAACATTACTGAATCATGAAATGATGCCTCACTTAGACTGCATTTTTGTATTTTAAACATTGCACAACAAAGTTAAAAATAATAATTTATTGATATGAATTAGTTGACTGAAGTGTAAAGCCATTCTTCTATATTTTCCATTTTAGACTGGTGTGCTCTGTTACAGGAAATTCCTTTTTAGTATTTCTGAAGCGAGGTACAGTATCGTATAGTAAAGTATAGGCAGGATTCAGAAAGCTCACCCTGTGCTCGCAGAAACTGCTGCAACCAAAAATTGTCGATTCTATGATCATGAGAAATACAGTTCAGAGACATGTTAGCCACGATAAGGAATGAACTCATTACTGCCTAATTTGCATGACTCTGATTCGTGTGGTGTTACTACTAGTGCGATAATCACCTCTGGCAGCCCATAAATCTCCTTGGCTGAAACATCCCCCTTATTTATTCTCCAACACATGCACACACACCTATACCTTTCACCTGCCCCTATGTTTACAGAACATCACTGATGCAGCCTCTTAGTTTTTTCCCTAACACTCTTAAAGCATGGATAATTACAATCGTCAGTAATGCCAGATATTAGGAGTTCCATTCGTCTTCTTCTTCAGATACTACATTGAGATGCTAGACCTGTTGCTCTATTACCCATTTAATTAACTATAAGTATTATTTAACAATCTTCTCTGGTGTCAACTAGTTTTCCACCTGGCTTTGTCCAGACATCTTGAGCACAGACATTTAAAGACAGAGTGCCCACCACACACACACACACACACATGCATGCACACACAAGCACACACCCACTCTCAGATGACCCTGATTTTACAAAATGGCCCTGACTTTCCCTGCTATACCTGCCCTGTCATTCTTAACTCACAGACCATTGCAGTCAGTCAGTAATAACAGATTATTGTTTAGAAAATACTGTACATCTTGATGCAGGAACTGTTCTTAGTTAGGTCTTACGGTTAAAGGTCTTACTTGTTAATGAGGTGATTTCTGCTCCAATGGTATAGTGTTCAAATCATTTCTTAATAATGTTAAATCTTTTGTTGTATTAGCTTTGTAAATAGCTTAAAGTAATATCCATGTGTCTGTGGTGTCTACTATTAAGTCCCAGCCATCTTATGCCTTATGCCCCAGAAATGCAAATTTTGCTGAGTGTTATTATTATTATTATTATTATTATTATTATTATTATGGGGGAGATTGCTCATAAGGTTTGTTTTAAGACCCTGTCTGTCACCTTATTCAATGCTTCCCTGATTTCTATGTTTAGTCTCAAGAATATAACAGACATCCAAGTAAACATATTCTATTGCAAGTGAGATCTTCAGTGTCATTCTGTTATTTCACATATTTGCCCTAAAAATAACAAGCTTTGACAGGAGATATATGACAGTAATGTTAGCTTGTTATTCTGAGGTTAAGTATGAACCACATTATTATAAAAAGAATATTTTTATACAGTTATTTTTCCTCATTTTTGGAGCATAATCAGAGAAATCCATATGCTATATGGAGGAGTCTGAAGTGCCTAGAGATAATAATCATTTTTCTATTGTTGATCTGCAGTCTATTTTGGGAATTATGCAGAAGTGAGTATATTATTTGCTCTTTGTGGCAACTACTTTATTTTATTAGTTTCTTCTGAAGATATAACCTCTTTATTTCCATATAAAAAGAGAGTAACTCTCAAAGTTAAGGAAACTAGTAAAATATCTGAAATGAAACCAGTTTAAGTGTGCAATTTAGAGGATTAGGATTAGAGATCTAATCATAATCACTTCATTATGTTTTCAAGAAATGCACACCACAAAATTTGGTAGAGAGGGGAATTTCTTGATATCCTTTTCAAGAACACAAAAGAAACCTTAATAATCTGAGATTTAATTAAACGGTCTGTCATACAAAGAAATTCCTGCTGTTTTGTACTAAATGTGTTGCGTATCCTGTCTGGGAGCATACTGACATAAGGATACCATGTACAATATGCCTTTTATTTTACTTACAACACTAGTGAATGGTAATTATTTTACTATAATAGCATGTTGTATGCTTTCATTGTAAGTCTTCATACCTGGTTTTATAGGTGACATAGAAACTGCATTCTGGATGAAAACCAAAACCTGTCAGCGCTATACAATATGAAAATAGAAAAACAGAGTCTATAGACTATAATGTCTATAATACATGGAGTTTCAGCTTGTGTTTGTGTGGTATCACAAATTATGTTACAGTTGCTGGGTTAACTGCTATGAGGTTCAGCTTAGACTCCTGCTTGCCAGCAGTATGTCATTTATTTAGTCCTTAACAAATTAAAATCTTACAGCAACAAGCTTGTTATAGCAAGGCTGTTAGGTATGAACTATATTATTATTTTTCCTCATTTCTGGAGTATAATCAGAGGACTCCAAATGCTACAGAGAAGATTCAAAGGCAGTTAGAGATAATAATCAGTTTGCTACGTGCTCAACAAATGGATATCAATAATTTCATCTCAAGAGTAAAGATGAAATGTTTGCTGCTTGAAATCTTGCTCTGGAACACACAGCAATCTGATATTATGATCAATAACCTGATCACAATATTTTGACTGCATTTTTTTACACTGCTATTGCTGATGACTCAATGCTTCCTCTATAATCTTCCTGTCCTGAGAAGTTCCCATTCTGTACCAGCACCTAGCATGAGGCACTATGGTGGGGCTTCCTTCTAGGAGAGTCCTAGAAATACGGACCTTGTGAATCCCAAGCAAATCCTCTACAGGCTCTTTCTGTTATGTATCTCAAAGTGGGATTAGTCAAGGCAGAAGCTATTATACTGACAGTTGTTTTTTCCTGCTTAGATCAGGCCTACTGCTGAAGTGCTAATTTGATATCACAAAAGGAGTGTTACCCTACTTGCATGATGAATGTCTCAAATGTCCACCTCTCACACTAAAGTGGCAGGACCTCAGCATGGCAGTAGTATCACCACTGGGGCCTGTACTGCGCCTGAGCACCTGTAGCCTCCCCCTATTCCATCCCACCTGGACCAAGTGGGCAGGTACAGCCTACTCATATGTCTTACCTCTCCACACCAACAATAACAGCTGCCTGAGCGACTAATCAAACTCAGGTTGCCTATATCATGGTAAGGCTTTTATTTCCATTAACAATGAAGCTGACAGGCCTTCAGCATAATTATTTTAGCTCTGAGTTTCTTCAAGTCCAGGGTTTCTGGTGCCAGCCTGCTCCTTGCCAGCATGTCTGTCTGTCTTTATGCCCCAGAGCTTCCTGTTAGCAATGTGTAAGAGTACTTTTAGTATGTATAGGTATTTAATCCTACCTCATCCACCACACTGTGAACTATACCATGTGTATATAGTGTCCCAAAGAAAGAATGAAGGGACTGCGCTTTTTTATTTTCCAGGCAAATAATAATCTTTATGATCTATGAACATTTCTGTACCAAGGTTATGTTCTCATTTCCAGGCATTATTCATATTATTGCCTACGCTCTACATATTATAAACTGTTAGGAACTAGTGCAGAATGTATGCTGTCTTTGTTATAACAGCAGAGTATAGATCATAAGTTAGTCTGCATTCATGACTGTTTTCTACTGTAACACATATTTAATTTAATTATTCATTTCCCAGAATTCACTTATTTTATTCTTTGCAATTAACCACTATTTCTGCATACATAGTTTCATGCATTATCGCTGAATCTATATTGTTGGATGAACTATTTTGTATGAAAAACATTTTACACTTACTTTTTTATATGGATTAATGTATTCAAAATATTTGTGTTGAAACTAGTTAATACATAATTGTCTTATAATTTTGAATTATCATGTGCTCAGTTGTTGAAACTGAAGACCTACAATGTATTGCTTAATCATGCATGCTTATCAGTGATTTTGTACTACTCAACATCATTTTTTGAAAATAAGTAACTATATATTTTGCTAGACCATGTGGACTTGTCGGTAGTTTTAAAATATATGTGCTTAGAAACATAAGCTCTATATATTTGGGTTAACTGCATGAATGCACCAAGTAATTTTGAATTATCTGTCCTCACTTCTGACAACCTAGAGCCTATATATTTACTGCTCATATTGTGATTACCTGGGCAGATACATGCTGGATTTCTATGGCAAGCAGACTAGCATTACTTCAAAATGCTGTGAAGTATGTTTTTTGGAAGCTAGTGCGTACTGCAAGAAGTTCTTACATCAGTAAAATAGCTTAATAATACTTGTGAACTAAGCTGACCACCAGCAAACTTGTTATTTGTCTCGGATTCAGAGAAATACTTAGTACGACAAGTTAATTGTTATATTCTAATCAAGTGACGTTATCACAAGGGAAGAAACTGCTTAACATATGTATATGCTAGCCTGAATCTGGCACTGTAATCATCCCACGCTGAGATACAGTTGTTGCTTTTACTCATAATATGCAGGGATAGTTAATACACCTCGGTGCTCTTCTATAAGTTATTGTCACACTGCAAAAAGTCTAATTTCAAACGTGAATGTCAAAAATAAATGCTCTTGCAATATTTGTCTGAGTAATACTGCTCCTTTGCTGTATGATATAAAGCTATTGCAGCAAGTAATGATATCTTAAGGGATTTGTAGCTGCTACACAGAGCAGAAACCTATGCCTTGAAAATGAACATTCTTCTGTGCAAACTCCTTTTTCAGAGACAGCATGATACGCTTTCATGTTTTCTTTAGGATAACTAATGATTTCAAATTGTCCACATGCTTCAGTTTAAAACATTCAATAAATGTGTCCTGGATTCTGAGCTGACCCAGTGGTACTATAAAAATGTCAGCAAGGACTACTTCAGAAAACAGTATATTCTTACTGAATACCTCGTTGCCACAAATTAATTTGCTTTTATATTCTCTGATCAGTCCCTTCTCTAATAACAGTATTTGCAGGAGGTGGATAAACAAGCAGCAATTGATATCAAGTGCAGAATTTTCATAAATAAAGAAATGCTGATGGCACAGTAAAATCTGTAGATAACGGTTTGTCTATAATTATTCATGCATTTTCAGTTAGTGCTGTTAGAAACTTTTATGTTAAAGTCAATAACAGAAGATAGTAGCTCGGTATCTTTATACTGATACTTTTTGTCAGTGACATTTTCAAACTTCCTTACCATAGAAGAAAAATGTAATAGATATATTGATTAACTATAGATATTAGTGATCGCACTAAACACTACTTTTCCTCAAATGTTTCTGCCAGTCTGCTACTTCCTCACCTCCAGAAGCAAATGTGTGTATATTGTTGTGAGAAAGGCAACTTATATGCACCCATTTCACTGAACTGACATAATGGTTAAGGTCTTGGCCTCTCATGTACAAGGTACAAGGTTTGATCCCGACTTCCGGCCAATGCCTGTATGGAGTTTGCATGCTCGTCCTGTGCCTCTGTGGGGTTCTTCCACATCTGAAAAACATGCTGAGTGTTTCCATCTCAAACTCACCCAAGAATGGAGTTGAAGGCAGCAGCACAGACTCTAGATAGTGACTTTCTAGAGGGAAGAGTTGTATAGACGAACCATTTTGGGCATCTAGTGTGGTGAGCAGTGTCTTCAAGATAGGAGAACACAGACCACAGGCTGTACTGTGTCAGGCCTAGCCACTTGATAGTGTAAAATATATGATTTGGTCATGTTGACTAATGTCACTAAGTGGGCATGGGTATTTGCCGGTGATAAGTAGGATGAGGACCCAGTCTACTCTGACCTATGCCAGGGACCCATGCTAATGGTGGGATGGGTGTATGTGTTCCTATTGTCAAGTGTGAACCCACTATAAAGCCCGGCAGCTATGGGTCAATAAGCTACTGGCTGACTGGTATCCAGTTGTCCAGCTAGGGTTACCTGGGACAGTCTTCTTGAGTAAAACAGGGCTGTAAAACCAATCAGCCTACCGAACATGAAATCAGAATTGGTACCCTCAGTGTAGCTTCACTGACAGGATACAGCTTGGTAGTGGATGACACGATGGCAAGTAGGAGGCTGGATAGCCAATGTGTCCAGGAGACAAGATGGAAGGGCAGTGTAGCAAAGCCACTAGGCTTGGAATCCAAAGTCTGCTGCTCAGGGGAAGGACAGATTACAAATGCTGTGGGAACTGTGGTGAAGGAGAGGCTTCCAAAGACTTTGATGAATGTCATCAGAATTAGTGACAGACTCATGGCAATCAGACTCCAGTGTAAGGATAGGGCAGTATTTATAATCTCAGCCTATGATAGGGCAGTATTTATAATCTCAGCCTATGATAGGGCAGTATTTATAATCTCAGCCTGTGCCCCCCAGCAGGGTTGCCATAATGAGGAAAAGAGTGCAGTCAGACAGCAGTTGCAGACAACATGAATTGTGGTTGCTAACAGATTACCTCAATGCATGTATTGGGACAGACAGAAGAGGATATCAGCACTTCCTGGGTCCACATGGCAGAGCAACAGGAATAACAAAGGTCAGACTACTCTAGACTTCTGTCTGGCAAATGAGTTCATGGTGGCCAACACATGGTTCAGCAAGAGGGACAGTCACAAGATCACATATAAGAGTGGCCAACATTCAAATCAGGTAGACTTTCTCCTTTTAAGGAAAGAGCACTAGGATAGAATCAGTGATTGTAAAGTCATTCCCAGTGAAACAGTTGGCCCACACCATAAACCACTGGTTGACACAATCAGTTGCAAACAGTGGTCAGATAAGACTCTGAGGTCAACAGAGACCAGGCTGAAGACCTGGAAGTTGATTTGAGAGAAAGCACAACAGTTCAAGGTTATACTCAGGACTCTAGTGCTTCAAGAAGAGGAACTAGGTGGAGCTGAATAAGAACTGAAGCACATCAAACAGCATGTGTAAGGCCTAGAGACAAATATGTGGCTACGTCAAGTATGCAGCTAACTGAATAGAAATCACGAAAACAACTTACAACGTAAAGTCACAATCTGTCCAATAAGTGCAACGGCTCTTTTGTAACCTTGCGCTGTCGAAATAAAGAATAAACTCCAAGCTGATACGAGCTGAACAAGTAAATCAATGTCCTTTATTCCAAGAAAGAACAACGATACAAAACAGTAAATGCACTTAAATAAAATAAAAATCAATCCAATAAGGTTAAGCGCTTTCACCCACTGCAACTCTTCGCATCAGCTTGGAGTTTATTCTTTAGTGTGCTATTCCACCAGGATTCCTCAATCATTTTTGGTACTTGTTGCGGAATTCCATTTGGATTTACCTTGCGGTTTTTGTGGTTATTTCGACAGCACAAGGTTACAAAAGAGCCGTTGCACTTATTGGATAGTTTGTGACTTTATGTTTCTAAGTATGCAGCTAAGGTACATAAGGAAAGCTGGGGGTGGAATGCAGAAGTTTAGGAAGTAAGCAAAAGAAAGGAGTGCAGGAAAAAGTGGCAGATAAAAAAAGATGGACCAGGCTAGAAAGAATTTTGGGTTGGCTAAAGAAGAGGAAAGGGAGAAGTTGCAATAGCAAAGATCAAGACATCAGAGACACTTTACTAGCTTCTTTAAAGTGACTCAGTAGATGGCACAAAGAAACTATATAAGTTTATAAGGCAAAGACTGAAAGGTAAAAGAAGATAGTCAGACACCCTTCATAAGCGATTCCAGCAGCAACCTGCTCACCAGTGTACAGCACATCAAAGGCAGATGGAAGGAGTATTTCCAGCAGTTTCTGAAGGGAAAAAAACACAGAAGCTGTATTACCCCAGAGATAGCCTACAGTGAGAGAAGAGGAGGAGCCCCCCATAAAATAAGCAAGAACAGCAGTAAGGAGAATGACGTCAGGGAATGCAGCAGGCCCAGATGAGGTCACAGCAGATATGATAACAATACCAGGTAATGAAGTCAGGGAATGCAGCAGGCCCAGATGAGGTCACAGCAGATATGATGACAATACCAGGTAATGAAGTCAGGGAATGCAGCAGGCCCAGATGAGGTCACAGCAGATATGATAACAATACCAGGTAATGAAGTCCAGATGAGGTCACAGCAGATATGATGACAATACCAGGTAATGAAGTCGGGGAATGCAGCAGGCCCAGATGAGGTCAGGTAATGAAGTCAGGGAATGCAGCCGGCTCAGATGAGGTCACAGCAGATATGATAACAATACCAGGTGTGATAGAGGAGAAATGGCTCCTGAGGGTACACATAGCAGTATGTAGAGAAAGATGTATTTCAGATGACTGGAGAATAAGCATACTAGTGCCAGTGTTCAAGAACAAAGGCAACATTCACAACTCTGGGCAGTACAGAGGCATCAAACTCGTATCATGCTGCATGAAAGTTCTGAAGAGGGTGATCTGACAAATGAATACACAGAGGAGTAGAAAGTAAGATGAGATGTGAGCAATTTAGATCAGGATGAAATACAACTGACCTGACACTTGCAGTGAAACAGACAGAGATGAGGAAAGACTCCAACTGGGCATTCCTTGACATGGAGAAAGCATATGACAAGTTACCAAGAAATGCAGTTTGGGCAGTCCTGTGGTAGTTTGAAGTCCTAGAAACATTGGTAGAATTAGTGGAAACTATGTACAAGAACCCAATGACTCAAGTATGAACAGCATTCTCTCTCACAGAGGGTTTCCCAGTGTGAGTAGGTATACATCAGGTTTCAGCTCTGAGCCCACTGCTGTTCATATAGGTGATGGACTATAGTAGCAAACAGGTTTGTGGGGCCAAATCAGCAAAGTTTGTGTATGAAAGCAATGTAGCAGTACAAGCAGACTCTGAGCAAGAATGTCAGCAAATGATTGGGGAATGGAAAGCAAAACTGAAGGCATGTGATGCAGCTGAGTACTTATAAGGCAGTGGTAATGGCAGTAAAGGGGTAAAATCAGGAGAAGCTGAGAATTAAGGCAGAAGGGAAAACAATGGAAAAGGTTAACACCTTCAAGTATCTGCAAGGGGTGATTGGAGAGAATGGAAGTCTAAATAAGGAGGTCAAAAATAGAATCAGAAGGGCTAAAGTCAACTGGCACAGAGTGTCAGGGATACTTTATGACAGAAGAATGTAAAAGAAGCTGAAAAGTAAGGTGTACAAAACAGTGGTGTGACCGGTGCTACTGTATGGTACAGAAATCTGAGCAGTAAAAGCTGATCAGCTGAGGAAGGTAGAGGTGATGGAGGTGAAGTGCCTGAGATGGGTGGTAGTATGCACACTGTGGAACAAACAAAAAAAATGAGGATATAAAAGCATAAACCAAAGTAGTTTTAATTGCAGAAAAGATCAAAAAGAACAGAATATGTTGGTTTGGGCACATGCAAAAAGGCAGAAGATAATCTGGTGAAGATGATTTGTGACAGACAGGAAGAAGGTGAGAGGAAACAATGTTATCCAGCAACAAAGTGGATGGATTGTGTGAGACAGGACCTGCAACAGTCAGGCATGAGTGTTGAAGAACTATGAGAGTGGCACTGAAGAGAGAGAGAGAGAGAGATGGTGGCAGTTGACATGACACCCCAACCCCTTGTAGAAAATGAGAAAAAGGGGGGTTGATGATGATTTCTCTTAGAATCAGTGCTAGCAATTCTTCACAGAGAAGGCTGTACACCCATGAAACAGACTACCAACATTAGTGGGCGAGAGAGAATCTAGGGAGGTATTCAAGAGGCCAATGGACAGTAGAGACAGGGTAAAGGGAAAGGGATGATTTGAAAGTAGAATGAACCTTTCAGTTAAAAGATGCATTAGCTAGTGTAATTGTCTGTTTCTCTTCTGAAGTGAATATGACTTAAAATGTTTGACTTCCTGAGGTTTGGGAAATGCATTGAGGAACTCACCAAAATAGGTGGTAGGGTATAATATGAATGGCTAAAAGCAGTACAACAGTGGGGAAAGCAGATACATCACTTGCTTCTTTCTGCTAGTAGTTATTTATTTATGAATTTGTATTTATTAACCATTTAAGGCACTGCTCTACAAGGACCTTTTCACACTCATTCCCTAGCATTCTTTGCTTAAGTAACTTGTAAATACTAACACAGTAGACAAATGTATACTAAGAGAATAAAACCCAGAACTAAAGGAAGCAGCTCCTTAAGTCATATTCTATTTGTTAGCTGCAAATAGTTTGCATACTAGTAGGCACGGCTAAGCCAAAGTCCATGCATGCAGCTTTTAATATAAACTTTGATTTAAACTCATCACTGCAGCCCCCTTTTCATTGCTTACCTGCTGCTCTGCTGTTAGGGGCCTGCTATGTATCCTGCTCTTAGTGTCATACAGCATTTCTTTCTTGGCTCGTTGAGCTCTCTGCTTACGGACTTCACTGCCTCTTGCTAGTCAACATTCCTATATTTCAAACCTGTGGTATGCAGGTGTTTTTTTACCTGTCAAGTGATATAATCAGTTATACCTATTTCATAATGATGGTAGTGTGTCTTCTCATTCCATGTGCAAGCACTGTGAAGGGTACATCTAATAGAGATCTAACATATCACACTGTAACTTAGTCACAAGGTATGCAGTGCCATATATCCCATCGAACTGCATACTTTGTGACTAAGTTTAAAGCAGCATATCTTTCTGTCAATGCATGCTGTACCTTTTAATTCTAAGTCAGAGGGTGCATACCTTATAGCAAGCATGCAATTAGTGTCTTCAAGCACAGGTTGCTTTGTCACAGTGCTTGATAAATGATGGAATACCCTTGTTAACAATAATATGATGTAAAACTGTAAGATATAGTAAGACATGATGATATATATATGTAGGTTACTGTGATCCCCACTAACTTTGGTAAGATGTCCACAGCTAACATAGCACGTGCAAGACAGTCACCATTTCTGTCTTTATGTAGAAAAATATGCACACTTGACAATTCTCCTCATATAGTTAGCAGACCTATGTCAGGCATTCTTTCTCAGAATGGTACCAGCTCAACTTTTCAATGACTGTTAGGGCTATCAGAGACTGGCATTCTAGCACCTTTCAGCCCTTTCTTTATGTTCCTCTTGGATCCCAGGTCGTTCTACAAAGCTTTTCGTCCTCTGATTAAAATTACCATCATGAATGTCACTCCTCCACTATTTATACTTATTCTCCTGACCTATCTAGTATTTTGTTCTCTGTTCATCAGCTCCTACTTCTATAGTTCATTAATTATAGATTCTCTTTTTTGTTCAACTGTAGCTACACGCACTATATCCACAATTCCGGCTAGATACAGGTCCAACTGCATTGTTCTTTTATGTGTGGATAACTGGTTTTCTGCAATATTTTTTTCAGACAGATTTTTCCAGTGATATGGCTGGATTGTTAATTTATTCTTTGGCTCAACACAGCTTTATGCAAGCATAACTCCACACTAAACAACCCTTTTGATAATGACTCCCATAATGCTTTTACAACAAAAATCAACATGATTCTTTAGGAGTAAAGTCTCAGAAAGACATGCATTATGTTTGCCTGTTTGTTTAGATATATTTTTCATTTTTTTCTGTATTAGTCATTGCAAATAAAATCCTAATTCTTAACTTGTTACTCAGTGAGGAATTGTCCTTTGTTTTTATATTGGTTGAGCCTAGAATTCACAAGTGAAGTAGTTTAAACAGAATAATCAGATTTATTTTACAGTGGTACTTATATATTACATTAAAGGATCATTAAAGCTGGAAGCTCAAAGACACGTTTAGTTAAGCTTGATGTTTTATGCTGTGACAATGCCCTATACAAATTTGTAAGTAGATAGCTTTATTTTTTTTTTATTTCATTCTAAACAAAAATGACATGTTAGGACAGATATTGTGACATGATATATTTTTTCATGTGCCTTCATTTTACCAAAATGTAGTCTGTGTTCTCAGTATATGAGATTACCTTACCCTCCCCTCTCATGTAATACCTTTGCATTTACTTAAAATGGTAGTACTCTATATTACTCTTAACTTTAAAAATAACCTGAGACACTAGAACTGTACTAGAGAGATTGCAGAAGTTCTGCAAAAGTCTGTATACAGCAGATGCATGAAGAGACCAAGAAAAGACATAGATTGAAATATTTATGGAAGACTTAAATATGCCAATGTTTCAGTAAGATCAGGTTCCAACATTAATAACTAAGATGGGAGCGAATGAAATAAAAATGGTGATGTATAATCAGTCAATAGTGAAGTCTCCAGGAGTAGATGGTATTCATATGAAAGTCTGGATGTTAGCAGGAGAAAAGTGATAATGATTTTCAAGGTTTTGTTTACTGATATTTTAAAAGTCGGGAACTGTACAAGCACAAACAAAACCATGGTGGCTGTGTTATTCAGAGATGGCAAAGACTCTTTAAATCCAAGTTCATATAAGCTTCATTTCAATTCTGAACCATGATTATGAAGCATTTATGCCTATTCTAGCTAGATAATTGGAAAGGTGTTGCCAAAACTGACAGGTATGGATCAGTGTGGTTTTATGGATGCCAACATTTGACAATATTGACAGAAATATGATTTACAGGGAAGCAGGGTATAAAAACACCCCAGAACTGTGTTGGGTCTTGATACAGAGAAACCATTCAGTAGTTAGGCAGGATTTTATGTCTAGGGCAGTGGCAGAAATTGTGCTTCCTGATAGAATAATATGGTTAATTAGGAAGCTATAGAAAGGGTCAAAAGCAAGAATCAAGGTGAAAAGATTCCTCTCTGACAAGCTCTTTTTGAACAGAGGAACCATGCCAGGGTATCTGCTTTCTCATTTGTTATCTGCCTTACACTTAGAGCCATTGGCAAAGAAAATAAAGGATTCACAAATTCAGGAATATAATTGGCACTCACGAAAAAAAGCCTTATTAGCAGATGATATTTATTTATTATTCATTCATTCATTTTACTTGATGAATCAATCCAGGGAAGGATATCCTAGCATTCTGGAACATTCTGAGACAATTTTATTTTTTTTTTCAAGATATAAAATAAACAATGGTAAAACAAAGTCTATAACAATAAATTATATTCACACACATTTATTGGTTCAGCAACACCCATATATATGGAGACATAATAAGATAAAGTTCTTAGGTGTTGAATTAATAATGATTCTATTACAGCAGCTAAGGATATGAGAGAAGAGGCTAAACAAAAGATAATGCAGAACTGAGAAGGTAGGAGCTCTTGACTATGGACATGGATAGTAAAGTACAAGCAATTAAAAAATTGTTTGCAGCCTGTTTCATTTTTTTATACAGGTCAGGTATATTTTTATCACTCAGTTGAAAAGTTCTGGACCATAATTAATAAAGAATTTAAAGAATTCATTTTGGGAGGGAAAGAGAGCAAGAATTAAGTGGGATAAATTGTTTCCCCCTCTCAGAACAAGGCAGTTTAGGATTATCAGATCAGAGCCTACAGAGTTAAGGCTCACATACATAACACAAGCTGAAGACAAGTGGAAAGAAACAATATTGACATGGAGAAAGAGTTCATTAAATAAAGAGAGAGAGATGGAAGACAACAAGAATAAAAAATATATACTTACAGATTAAAAGAATATATTTTGAGAATTAAGCCAAC
The DNA here is from genome assembly GCF_019279795.1 of Protopterus annectens. Taxonomy (NCBI): domain Eukaryota; kingdom Metazoa; phylum Chordata; order Ceratodontiformes; family Protopteridae; genus Protopterus; species Protopterus annectens. The sequence continues at coordinate 288,727,506 of NC_056742.1, forward strand.
ACAGGAATGGATAAAGGAGAATTTTACCAGTGGGGATGACTACAAGTATGGGCAGAAAAATGGGCAAGGGGAAAAGGAATTTATTTGAGGAAATTAGCAAAGACCCCCATGTATTAGGAACAAATTGCTAGGGAGGGAAAAGTCATAGTGTAGGATGAGGCCAAGCAGTTGTGTCTGTTGGACAGAGACTGCCTTCCATGCCCTGGATTGATAACACAGTATAAGAAAGAGAATGGGATAGGGGAGTGCTAAATGAAAACAAAAACAACAACTCTGGCTGAATTTATTGCTGATTATAAAGTCAAAAGGTTCACGCACGAAAGACAACGTGCACGGTCTCGATAACCGTATACATCCACAAAAATGAACCAGCACGTAAAGGATTGCTCAAACTTCCATTTATGGAAGACAAATGTAAACCAAATGTAATGGCTGTTAAGCCATTACAAAAGCAAACCGGTTTCGGCTTAAAGCAGCCTTCTTCAATGCTCAAAGAGTTAGTTTGAAAATATCTCCGCCATATCCGGCTTATATATAGTGTGAGACCCTTAAAGGGACATGCACCGCATACCACCACAGTAGTTAGCCCAAATAAAAATATAACGTGACATTTATATAAGAAATGAGCTTATATAAAGTGACATTTGTATAAGAAATGAACTTGAATAAAAAGATGAAAACAATTACAAATAAACATCTCATACCATGATATCCAACTGACATATCAGAATAAAAACATTATAAATTGTATATAAATAATATATAATTTATATACATATAAAAAAATTAAAAATTAAACATACAATTTATATAAAGATATACATAATATGTAATGGATCAATATCAGTCGATTGATTCAGAAATACAATAATACAAAAACAAACTGAACTATATATGATAATCTATAATGTATTTATTCTGATTCATTTAATCCAGGCCTGAATAGGCCCCCTAATTTAATAATCCACATGTTCTCCATATGGTTAAGTTTACTGTGCCATCCTGCTTTAAAATTCCTATGTAATACTATCCTGTTAATAATAACAAATTTAAATGCAGCAGATGGGTGATCAATAGTATGTTTATACAATGCATTAGTTAAACGTTTATTCCTAATAGCACTCATATGCTGCCCTATTCTAAATTTTACAGGCCTAGATGTCTGGCCTATATAAAAGGCAGAGCAAGTGCACGTTGCTAAGTAGACCACCCAATCTGAACTGCAATTAGCAAAAACTCTAATATTGAAAACCTTAGAGGTGTTCTTACTTGTGAATTCAGTTGTTTTAGATATATGTTGGCAAGCAGTACAATGGCCACATGGGAAACAGCCCACTAGTATGTCCCCAAATAAAGTTGTTTGATGTGGAATAATAGGAATATATCTTTTATAATGGGTGAGGTATGAATTAATGTTACGTCCTCTGCGATATGAGAACGAACATTGTTCAGGTAAGATATTATTCAAAAAATCATGTGATTTCAAAATACCCCAATGTTGATTAACAATATCTCTAAACCTGTCAGTATTAGTCCCATAGGTCGTTACTAACCTCAAAGATTGATCAAAACATTGTTCAGAAGATACCCTGTCCTTTGATTTGTATTCTAATAAACCTGTACGTGTCAAACTATTGGTTTCATCCATAGTCAAAGAGAGATTGTGTTGATTGTAACCACGATTAATAAATCTTTGTGACAAATCAAGGCTGCAAGTAGAATAGTCTTGTTCCGAAGAACAGATACGTCTAATGCGCATGAACTGAGATTTTGGGATATTACGGATGATGTGGCGTGGGTGGGAACTTTTAGCGTGTAGTAATGTATTATATTCCGGAAACTTTCGGTGAACCGAAGTAGCTAAAGTGTTGTCTGAAAGTCTGGTGACAGCTACGTCTAAAAAGACGATCTTGTCATGCTCAATATTAGCAGTAAATTTAATGCCAAAAGAGTTGTTATTCAAATAAGCTACAAACTCAGACAACTTGTCCCATTCTCCACGCCACACCATCCAGCAGTCATCTAGATATCTACGCCAGATATCTAGATCCTGAATGTATATATTGTGCTGGACATCATATATAAATGTTGCTTCATAATATCCCATAAAAAAATCTGCGTATATGGGTGCAAATGATGCCCCCATAGCAGTGCCCTTGATTTGCCAGTATGCTTTTCCTTTAAAGCAAAAAATATTTTTGCGTAACACAATTTCAGTCAATTTTATCAAAAACTTATTGAAGACTACGGAGTATAGATCCGATTTGTATAACCAATAAGAAACTGCAGGAATGCCCACATCATGAGGAATGCTGGTGTACAAAGATGCCACATCCAATGTACAAAGCCACCAATTAGGCTCCAGTTGAGAGTCATTAATGATGTTTAAAAACTCCGTAGTATCTTTAATACGTGATCTGATTTGTTTTAATAATGGTTTTAGATGGTATGTAAGAAAAGCTGACAGTGGCTCAGTTAAGGAACCTCTACCCAACACAATAGGTCTACCCGGAGGGTGAAGAGGGTCCTTATGTATTTTGGGTAGCAAATATAAATATTGTGGAGTTGGTTCATCCACCTTAAGTTGTTTGGCTACCTGCTCAGTTATAATTCCTTGTTCCACTGCCAGATCTAAAAAAGAATCAATTTCCACCTTAAAAGTGGAAGTAGGATCAATGATCATTTCCATATAAAAACTGGAGTCTGATAATTGGCGTAAGGCTTCTTCCGTATATGCTGTGTGATCCATGACTACAATGGCACCACCTTTGTCAGCCATGGTAATAACTATGTCATGATTCTCCTTAAGTTCAGACAGGGCAGTTCTTTCGGCTATAGTAAGATTGTTAGATTCAGACACATACAGAGTGGAAGAATGTAAATCCTTCATTACACAATCTCTGAATATCGAGACATGTTTATTCATAGGTGGAATAAAAGCAGATTTACCAAATCTAAAATCAGATGATCTTTGAGTGGTATCAGAATCTGCAAAAAATAACTTGAGGTTAAGTAATCTACAAAAGCCATTTACATCTTGTAATAAATGATTTTCAGAGACAGGTGCACTGGGAACAAAATTCAGGCCTTTATTAAGTAGTCGTGTATGCACAGGAGAGAGATCAAAGGATGAGATGTTAAAAACATTATCAGTTATTTGACCATCTGTTGCAGTAGACACTGTAGGGTTGGAGATCCCAAATTTAGATCGGTGCTTTCTACCCCCCCCCCTCCTACCCTTAGATCTAAAGGGGGTGGTTGTTTCCTTTTTGCAGCTGCGGACGCCTGGTGTGAGGAAACCTCACCATCAGTTTATTCAGAATTTATTGCTGAGCCTAGACAGATTCCACAACTAAACAAAGTGCAATCAGAAAGGCCTATACAGTAATGCATCATAAATGTAAGGATTAATCAGAAGAGGATAGAAAAGCCTGGGAAATGAGAACAGAATATTTGTTAGGCTCCCAAGTATGCAACAAAATCTAGAAGGGTTAAGATTTTTGCATGGAGGTATTTACATAGGTAGTTTTATACCCTAAGCAGACCTCATAGAATTTGTCCACAGGTAAACAGTAATTGCTGAAGGAATGCTGGGAAAGAACAAGATACTTGGGAGCAATGTTCTTTGAGAAATTAATAAGTTGGTAGATTTTATAAATTCCTTACAGGTACTTTGTCTGAAATGTCAGGGAAGCATATTATTGCTATGAAGGAAATGTTCTTTTGAGCTGGGATATTAAAACTGAATTCCCTAAACATAGTAAGGCCCAACTAAGTTTAGTCTTGATGGTTACCAAAAAAGCAATCACTAGAAAATGGAAATCTAAAACTAAACCAACTGTAAAACAATTATTAAATGGAAAAGAGATAAAAGAATTAGAGACAGCATGTTTACAAAAGGAAATGCATGAACTACATATAAATAAATAGAATGTCAGGACCATACATGCAGAATAATGTTCAAGAAGAGGAAGAGTGACATTTCAGGGAAGGTAGAACTGGAGCAATCTATGTAATCTTAAATTGTACAGTAATTATTGTTATATATCATAATGCATGAAAAGAACATATCTTTGTAATGGTTTGCTTTCTCTTTTATAGTCAAATGTGTACTCGTTTCACTATGTAATGTGCAATTTTAATAAAGATGTCTTAAATATAATCTTGCTCATCTATTTATCCACTGAAAGTAAAGTCAGAAAAAAATCAAAATAAATGTAATATTCCCTATACAGCTGTTAGCTAAAGTAGTAGCAAGACATTTGTGTAGGAATATTTTAGATTGGATAACTCTGAATTTGGCTTAGTCAAGAGTTGTTTTGGATGGCTTAGGGTATAGATCACCAACTCTTTAATGTTAAATGTATTAATACATGTTCAGAATAATTTTGTTTGCATATGAAGAAGAAAGAACATATAAATATAGCAGAAACAGCTGTCAGAGCCTGGAGACTTGTTAATTTTATGGTGACATAGATGATATTTTATGAAAGGAATTATTTTCTTCAATTTTATTCTTAAACTTATGAGAAATAGAATGACATATGAATGTATTTAAAGAAACTTTTTATATGATCATCTTTTAGATGTTGAGAAGATAATGAATATAAGATAATGACTGTAGCTCTCAAAATTGGTCAATAATACTGTATAATATCCATTGTGTTAATAAATACTGAATTATGTTTTACAGTATTATTAGTAATACTCGTAGTACAGTTGATGCAGAGTTACCTTTACAAAGTTTGCCATAGCTGACTGGACCCATATTGGAATATTTAGATATAAAATGTAAGTCCTGCCAGGAAACTTCAGAGTTTAATAAAAAATTACTGATTTTTGCAACTCATTCATTTTTTTTTGTCTTTAATTTGAAACTAAACAACTTTCAAAAAGTATTAAGTAATAGTGTTTCACAGGCTTTTTAAAACTGGAGGCCTTTATTTAATTATTTAATTAACAACCACATGTGACAGTTTTAAATGAGGCATCTCTCAGATTATTGCAGTGGCGGCTGGTGACTTCAAATCAAAGGGGGGCTGCAGGAGACAGCTGAATGGGTGGGGTCAAGGGGAAGGGGTGTGGCCAATCAGAAAGGGGAGGAGCTATGCTCAAAACTATAAAAACTAACTTTAATTAAATACGCTGCCCTGGGTGGCAAACCATCATTATGAGAGTCCAATCAAGACAAAAATAAGTGTAGAAGAATAAAAATATTTCAATGCATTGGCTGCATGACAGCTTACTTAATATTTAGATGGAAACAAAAGGTTGTGAGGCATGAAAAAATAAATTACTTTTTAAACACATTACTGGAATGCCAGTCAAAATCAAGTACAAGCAAAACCAGAAGCACTCAACTCAAACCACTTCTCCTTGCACTGCAGTTCTAATTATAATTTATATTCAGCTTTATTAAAGTTCCAAGTAACATGCTGAAAGTAGAAATCTCTGTGATGCCCCCACTTGTAAAAATGTTTCTTATCCAAAAAGACCTGCTGCCTGACAACTATCTACTTGTTTCATGGGGAAAACATGTAAGTAAAAATGAAAAGCAAACAAGAAACAAGCTCAAGATACATTGCTTAAAGGATTACTGTACAGGTTATGGACCACACATGACTGGCATTCTGTTTAGTTTACGGGTAAAGTCTGTAGAGATGACTGGAAGTCTCCAACAAGTGTAATGAGCTTTTTAAAATAATGGAATCCTGTCCTTTAATACCCAAGGCTTATACATTATCTAGTCAAGTATTCTCTGCATGGCAACAACAGAAAGGCTTTCAATGTTGGCAATTCTTTAACAGTATGCTTATTAAAGCTTATTTGCATCTTACGATCTCAGACAAGCTTACATTATGGTCATTAAAGCATTGCTACTTAAACACAGAGCAACAGGCACTTTGAGTAATAAGCATAAATCAACAGTACAAAAATATGACAGAAACCAGACCTTTCTGCAAAATCAAGGACAGATGAAAAGCCACTGTAGTACTTGTGTCTACCTTGGATGGGGGCACACTGCACATTTACACTGCATAACTACTCCTTGCCTTGCTTGGACACATCCAGAGTCAGTACATGGTGGAGTGGGGTGCAACAAGTATGTCACAATTTGAAATGTTTCTGGCTGACTGTGATGGCCCTGACATGTGTCATACCTCTCAACCTCAGAGCAAGAAATCTGGACAAAGCCATACACAGAAGTGGGACAAATGCCCACAAATAAGGACAATTTTTAAATATTGCTCTAATAAACTTAGAAAGATAATAGAATAGGTCTTGCATTAGTATGACTTTTCTGAAGGGTATAAAATCTGAAACTCAAATGTCTGGCATTATTTTCTAACTTCAGTCTTTAGTGATTTGTCACTAATTTGCCAAAAAACACAATTTTATGAAAAATGGACCAAATGTGATGCAAAAATATAAAATAGCCACACAATACAGCTGGGAACCTGTCAAAGAAGGGACACTTTAATTTTAGTACTGCTAACTTGAGCAGCTGACAAAATAAAAGCATCTACATGCATTTCAAGTAATCTATAACTTTGATTATTACAGTTATTTCTTAATTGTAAACCCTCCATGTTTTCTTCCAAAATTGCTATTTTGCGGAGGGATTATTAGAGGGAAAAGCAACATTTTAAGCCAAAATCGGAGACATTTGAGAGGTTGGCTATGCCTAATTCTATAAAGCAATTTATTTGCATGTACCTCTCAACCTGTTAATGCAGTAAATCTGAACAAGGCCAAATGTACTGGGGCAACATATAAACAGTACTAAAAATTGCTTTTGTAGAAATTGAGACAGTTGATAGAATAACAGTTCTTACTTTTGCATGCATTTTTCTGAAGGTTATGAAGTCTGAAACTCAGTGTATCATTATTTAGTGACTTAATTTCTAAATGATTTGCCAGAAAACTACAAATTTTATGAAGAACAAACCAAAAATAAGAAGCAAAAATCTATTCATTCTTTGAAAATCTGGACAGTTGGGAGGTATAGTTCAACTGGGCCTGTCTGAGTTTGCTACCCTTCCCCCCTGACAAAATCACGGTTGAATGGAGCCTCTGCAGCCATTTCAATGAACCATTACTTGGCTATTTCACTCCATTTACCATAAACACTAATGTGCATACTGCTTTACTTGTATGAGGAGTTGGACTTCATTTGAAAGTTTTATTTTGTATTTTACAGCACAAACACTAAGTCATCTACTAAACAAAGCAATGCAGTCTCACAATGAAAACTTAGCATTAAAACTTCTCTGCCCTTGAAACTCACATTCATTGAAACAGCATTGAAACCCACATTCAAAGAAAATACATTTTGCCAGTGGCAGATAAAGATTAATTTTGGGCTGTTTTCAAATCATAGGCCCCTTGCATATGAAACATACATGTGCTCTTTGATACACCTTCCTCATTGTACTAAATTATATTCCTTGTACAATATATTACAGTTGTTAGAGGGCATTTTAAATTTGTTTTGAACATTTTTCCAGTAAGCAATGAAACAAAATGCATGCACCCATAATGACAAAACTGCCCAGTTCAGAACATTTATCATAAAAGTCTACTCAGACTTCCGCAGTCCACCATTATCAGTAAATATGCACAATTCTACAGTCCACCGTTATCAGTAAATATGCACAATTCTACAGTCCATTATCAGTAAATATGCACAATTCTACAGTCCATTATCAGTAAATATGCACTCTCTCTGAAGAAGTAAAAGTCATCTAAATAATTCCACATTAAAGAAATCTGTAACTAATGAAGAGGTTGCTGCTAGCAAACACCTTTATATTTCATGGTTTCATTGAAAAATAAAGTGCCTGTTGCCCCTCAGGAATAAATTGGCTATATTACACTAAAAAAATGATAAGCTAGTAATATTGCAAGAGATGGATGGCAAACTGATAACGGACTCATAGTTAGTATTTTCACCAAGGAGAACATTCTCAATACAGCAGCATCCACCCCTTGTGGGAGTAGAACCCACAGCTTTCTGCATGAAAGGTAAGTACACAACTTGTTGTGCTATTAACAAGGTAAACCAACTTCACTTAAGCAGCACTAAACTTCTGTTCCCCTGCAGCTCTCAGCTCCTTGTAAAATCTACTCAATACTCAACTTCGCAGCAAAAGAAAACTGGAAAAAGCCAAAATGTATTGGGGGGGGGGTCAAAAGCCCAAAAACCAGGGACACAAACATTGCTTGTATAATCTTGGAAAGTTGCTAGAACCATACATTTTACTGCCAAGCTCCCTGTGCAAAACAGAGCAACATACCACTACGCCAAATCAGCTGCTTTGTAAAAGAGGAAGACTGAAACTTAAATGGCTATCATTTAGTGAATTTAGTTCTCACCATAGCTGTCAACCTCTTAGTACAAAACACCTGGACAAACCCAGTAATGAGGGAATACAGCCCTCAAACATTCAGTGAATTCAGTTCTTGCCATAGCTGTCAACCTTAGCGCAAAAAACCTGGACGAAGCCAATAATGAGGGAATACAGTCCCAAAAATAGGGACACATTTCAAATATTCATCTTATAAACTTAGAAAATTGCTAGAATAAAAGGTTGGGTTATGGTTGTGTTACTGTGCATTTTTTGAAGAACATGAAGTCTGAAATTCAAATGCCTGTCAATTTTACTGCTGACAGAATAAAAATTTTCAGCAGAGACCCAGGGAGAAATACTGCAGACACGTCTTTGTAAAATGACAGGGCACCAGATCAAATCCACACAAACACAGGGAGGAGATGCAGACTCCACACAGAAGGCACCCCAGCCAAGAATCAAACCAGAAAACCTATAGCTGTGAGGCAACAATACTACCACTGCACCATCAAATATGCAAGGACTTAAACATTCAGATTCCTGAAGTCTGAAATTCAAATGCCTGTCAATTTTATTTAACATTTGTTAATCAGGACAGTCTGACTTGGAACAAAAAAACAGTTTTCGGCAGAGGCCCAGGAAGAAATAATGCAGACATGTCTTTGTAACATGGGAGGACACAAAAGCAAACCCACACAAACACAGGGAGAAGATAAAGACCCCACAAAGAAGGCACCCCAGCCAAGAAGCAAACCTGAGAACCTGCAGCTGTGAGGCAACAATGCTACAACTGCCCCATCAAATATCAAGCATTGCAACATTTACAAACCACAGATATTATGAGGAACAGATCAGATCAAACATGAGGCAAAAATCTGCAGTTTTTTTTCCACAAATGGTGGTGGGTAGGGAATTAAGGACTTTAACACCTCCATACAAGGTATAGGGTTCAAGCCTGAGGTATTCCCTCACACACAAACACCTGTAGTAGCAAACCTCAAAAACTAAATATACTGCACTGGGTGCCAAACAGTTGTCATGAGAGTCCAATCAAGACAAAATGAAGTGTAGAAGAATAAAAATATTTCAATGCATTGGCTGCATGACAGCTTAATATCTAGATGGAAACAAAAAAGGTTGTGAGGCATGAAAAAATTACTTTTTTTTAAATACATTAATGGAATGCCAGTCAAAATCAAGTATAAGAAAAACAAGCAGCACTCAACTCAAACCACTTCTTGCACTGCAGTTCTAATAATTTATATTCAGCTTTATTAAAGTAACAAGTAACATGCTGAAAGTAGAAATCTCTGATGCCCCCACTTGTAAAAATGTTTCTTATCCAAAAAAAAAGACATGCTGCCTGACATCTACTTGTTTCATGGGGAAAACATGATCAAAGTAAAAAATGAAAAGCAAACAAGAAATAAGCTCAAGATACATTGCTTAAAAGGATTACTGTACAGGTTATAGACCACGCGATTGGCATTCGGTTTATGGTTAAAGCCTGCAGAGATGACTGTCTGTAAGTCTCCAAGTGTAATGAGACTCTTAAAATAATGTAATTCTGTCCTTTATTACAAATACTGGCATATGCATTTCAATACCCAAGGCTTATACATTATCTAGTTAAGTATTCTCTACATGGCAACAGAAAGGCTTTCAATGTTGGCAATTCTTTAACAGTATGCTTATTAAAGCTTACTTGCATCTTGCAATCTCAGCCAAGCTTACCTGATGGTCATTAAAGTATTGCTACTTAAACACAGAACAACAGGCACTTTGAGTAATAAGCATAAATCAACAGTACAAAAATATGACAGAAACCAGACCATTCTGCAAAAATCAAGGACAGATGAAAAGCCACTCTAGTACTTGTGTCTACCTTGGATGGGTGGGATTCTCTGCACATTTACACTGCATAACTACTCCATGCCTTGCTTCGACACATCCAGAGTCACTACATGGGGGAGTGGGGTGTAACAAGTATGTCACAGTTTGAAATGTCTCTGGCTGACTTGTGATGGCCATGACACATTTGTCATACCTCTCAACCTCAGAGCAGGAAATCTGGACAAAGCCATACAAAGAAATGGGACAAAGGCCCAAAAATAAGGACAATTTTTAAAATATTGCTCTTATAACCTTAGAAAGCTAATAGAGGTCTTGCATTAGTATGAATTTTCTGAATGGCATGAAATCTGAAACTCAAATGTCTGTCATTATTTTCTAACTTCAGTCTTTAATTATTTGTCACTAATTTGCCAAAAAAAAAACACAATTTTATGAAAAATGGACCAACAAATGTGATGTAAAAATATAAAATAGCAACACAATACAGCTGGGAACCTGCCAAAGAAGGGACACTTTAATATTAGTACTGCTAACTTGAGCAGCTGACAAAAATAAAATAATCTACATGCATTTCTGAAATAAAAGTAATCTGATTATTACAGTTATTTCTTAATTATAAACCCTCCATGTTTTCTTCCAAAATTGCTATTTTGTGGAGGGATCATTAGGGGAAGAGCAACATTTTGAGTCAAAATCAGGGACAGTTCAGAGGTTTGGCTATGCCTAATTCTATAAAGCAATTTATTTGCATGTACCTCTCAACCTGTTAATGCAATAAATCTGGACAAGGCCAGATATATTGGGGGAACATATAAACAGTACTAAACATTGCTCTTGTATAAACTTGGACATAAATCTGGACAAGGCCAAATATATTGGGGGGAATATATAAACAGTACTAAAAAATGTTCTTCTATAAACTGGGACAGTTGATAGAACAGGTCTTACTTTAGCATGGATTTTTCTGAAGGTTATGAAGTCTGAAACTAGGTGTGTCATTATTTAGTGACTTAATTCCTAAATGATTTGCCAGAAAACCACAAATTTTTATGAGGAACAAATCAAAAATAAGAAGCAAAAAATCTATTCATTCTTTGAAAATCTGGACAGTTGGGAGGTATGGTTCAGCTGGGGCTGTCTGTTTGCCGCCCTTCCGCCTCACAAAACCCTGGTCGAATGGAGCCTCCCTGCAGCCATTCCAATGATCCATTACTTTGCTATTTCACTCCATTTACCATAAACACTAATGTGCATACTGATTTACTTCTATGATGATTTGAACTTCATCTGAATTTTTGCATTTTACAGCACAAACACTAAGACATCTGCTAAACAAACTTGGCATTAAACCTTCTCTGCCCTTGAAACTCACATTCACTGAAACAACATTAAAATCCACATTCAAAGAAAATACATTTTACTCGTGGCAGATAAAAATTAATTCTGGGCTGTTTTCAAATCATAGGCCCCTTGCATATGAAACACATGTGTTCTTTGATACACCTTCCTATTGCTTTGAACATTTTTCCAGTAAACAATGAAACAAAACTGTCCAATTCAGAACATTTCCATCATAAAAGTCTACTCAAACTTCTACAGTCCACTATTATCAGTAAATATGCACAATTCTACAGTCCACCATTATCAGTAAATATGCACAATCTCTGAAGTAGTAAAAAGTCATCTAAATAATTCCACGTTAAATAAATCTGTAATGAAGAGGTTGGTGCTAGCAATCACCTTTATATTTCATGGTTTCATCGAACAATAAAGTGTCTGATGCCCCTGTGGAATAAATTGCCTAAATTACATTAAAAATAAGCTAGTAATATTGCAATAGGAAATGGATGGCAAACTGATAACAGGCTCATAATTAGTATCTTAACTTTCAGTACGGCAGCATTCACCCCTTATGGGAGTAGAACCAACAACCTTCTGCATCAAAAGCAAGCACACAGCCTGGTGTGCTATTAGCACTAAACTTCTCTTCCTGTGCAGCTCTCAGCTCCTTGTAAAATCTACTCAATACTCAACTGCATCTCAACTTCGCAGCACAAGAAGTCTGGAAAAAGCCAAATTTATTGGGGTGGGTCAAAAGGGCAAAAACCAGGGACACATTAAACATTGCTTGTATAATCTTGGAAAGCTGCTAGAATAAAATGCTGTGTTACCACGGTACCACCATACATTTTACTGCCAAAGTCCCTGTGCAAAAAAAGAGTCAGAACATACCACTATGCCAAATCACCTGCTTTGTGAAAGAAAAATGCTGTGTTACCACCGTACATTTTACAGACAAGGTCCCTGTGCAAAACAGTCAAGAGCAATATACCACTACGCCAAATCAGCTGTGTTGTGAACGAGAGGAAGACTGAAACTTACATGGCTATCATTTAATGAATTCAGTTCTCACCATAGCTGTCAACCTCTTAGCACAAAACACCTGGACAAACCCAGTAATGAGGGAATGCAGCCCTCAAACATTCAGTGAATTCAGTTCTTGCCATAGCTGTCAACCTTAGCACAAAAAACCTGGACAAAGCCACTAACAGGGTATTACAGTCCCAAAAATAAAGAAACATTTCAAATAGTCACCTTATAAACTTAAAAAATTGCTATAATAAAAGGTTGTGTTACTATATATTTATTGCTAGAATAAAAAGTTGTTTTACTATGTATTTTCTGAAGACTATGAAGTCTGAAATTCAAATGCCTGTCAATTTTACTTGTGATGGAACAAAAACAATTTTCAGCAGAGGCCCAGGGAGAAATACTGTAGACACGTCTTTGTAAAATGGCAGGACACCAGAGCAAATCCACACAAACACAGAGATAAGATGCAGACTCCACAAAGAAGGCACCCCAGCCAAGAATCAAACCACAAATCCTATAGCTGTGACTCTGAGGCAACAATACTGCCACTGCACCATCAAATATGTAAGAAATTAAACATTCAGAAACCTGAAGTCTGAAATTCAAATGCCTGTCAATTTTATTTAACATTTGTTAATCAGGACAGTCTGACTTGGAAAAAAATCAATTTTCAGCAGAGGCCCAGGAAAAAAATAATGCAGACATGTCTTTCTAACATGGGAGGACACAAACGCAAACCCACACAAACACAGAAAGAAGATGCAGACCCCACAAAGAAGGAACCCCAGCCAAGAATCAAACCTGAAAACCTGCAGCTGTGAGGCAACAATGCTACCAGTGCACCATCAAATAAAAGCAAACCCCACACAAACACAGGGAGAAGATACAGACCCCACAAAGAAGGAACCCCAGCCAAGACTCAAACCTGAGAACCTGCAGCTGTGAGGCAACAATGCTACTACTTCACCATCAAATATCAAGCATTGCAACAATTTACAAACCACAGATATTATGAGGAACAGATCAGATAAAATATGAGGCAAAAATCCGCAATTTTTTTACAAATGGTGGTGGGTAAGGAACTCAAGTCTTTAACACCTGCATACAGGGTACAGGGTTCAAGCCTGAGGTATTCCCTACCACACCACCATGAGCACCTGGGGCATTTACACACACACACACACACACACCTGTTGTCCATACTAACTCAAAAGCACCATATATTCAACACTTAACCAGTTTCACAAGCACCATATTCAACACTTACCTGTCCTCCAATGTTAGATCCAAACCCCTTCCTGCGAAATACTCCAATGACTTGCGAGAGTAGATTGCATCCAAACCCTTTCCCGACGAGACTACAGCTCCCATTCCTGCTGCTCGTGTGCGCATACAGTAGACCAGTAGTCTGGTCTACTGCGCATGCGCGTAGTCCGTGAAATTTAAAACTTTTTATTTTTTGAGTTCTTTTTGGTTTGAGGGGGCTGCAGTCCGGTAGCACGGGCCGCCCCTGGATTATTGTTAATACTGAAGTCATTTACCTTTAATAAAATGTCTAAGTTTAACCCAAATTAAGTATTTCAAAATCTTCTTTAAATTCAGATTAAATTTCCAGTCAAGACACAGTTTGATGTATATATATTTAAATCCATCAAAATTATTACAGACTGATTTTGAGAAAAGTTTTCAACTATTAACAAATGTTTCATGAGATTAAAAAAGAAGTTTGCAGCCAGGATTTATGTACTGAAGAAAGTGGAGTAATACCGTATTAGGGTATGCAATCTAAACACAGCATATAAAGTTTAGAATAAAATAAAGAAAGGTTGTCCCGGTCCCCTTCAATAAATATATCACACTGAATAACATTTGACGACCTTTATTAAAACTTCCATAACATAGCTTTGATCACCAGAATTTATTAATTACAACTGTATATAGTATAGCTGATTCTAAACACAGCATAAACATCCTTGTAATGTTAAACAGGACAGCGTACCTGCTCATCCTGCCCCAGTAAGCAGCGTCCATACCTCTGCTTGCTCACTTTACTTATGAAGCAGCATCCGAGCCTCACTTCATAAACCATTCATTGAATTACCTTCCAACCAAATGAGCAGCATCCTTACCTCCGCTTGCTTATCCATTTAGCAAACTTCCTCCAGCTGCTCATTTCCTTTCCCCAAGTCCTTGGAATGAACCTCCAGCCGCCAAAGGAGGAACAGAAGAGGGCAAGCCTGTCCCTCTTCTCTGCCTACCCTGACTAACTACAATCTCCACCAACCCACCAACAAAAAAGGGGAGCGTGGGAGGGTAACAAGTTCACACCAAAATGTGATTACTAACTCAGCTACACTTGTCTAAACCCCTTAAGCCCCTCCCCACCCTTATCTCATTTCCTCCTAATCCTCCCTCCCTCCATTTAACCCTTTCACCACCCCAACCCACTTAACTCCCACTAATATATCAGTCTAACCCCTCTTGAAGATGTCCCAGGAGAACTTGGTTTGTTGCCAAACCTCATTTGTCCTGGTCCCCTTCAATAAACACATCACACCAAATGACATTTGTTGACCTTTATTAAAATTTCAAATGACCAAAATAGCACCAAAACCACTGATAAAAAAAATTTCCATAACATAGCTTTGATCACCAAAATGTATTAATTGCAGCTGGACATAGTATAGCTGATTCTAAACACAGCATAAACATTCTTGTAATATTAATCAGGACAGCGTACCTGCTCATCCTGCCCCAATAAGCAGCGTCCATACCTCTGCTCGCTCGCTTTACTTATGAATCAGCGTCCAAGCCTCACATCATATCCCATTTATTGTTTACTTATGAAGCAGCATCCGAGCCTCACTTTATAAACCATTCATTGAATTACCTTCCAACCAAATAAGCAGCATCCTTACCTCCACTTGCTTATCCATTCAGCAAACTTCCTCCAGCTGCTCATTTCCTTTCCCCAAGTCCTTGGAATGAACGTCCACACACCAGAGGGGGAACAGAAGAGGGCAAGCCTGTCCCTCTTCTCTGCAACCAGCCTGACCAGGCTGTTCCCCCTCCCTCATGCAAAATTTGTTAAACCTAACCACCCAGAAAAGGAGCACTAAGCCAAACATCATTCGGTGTTCCAAACTCACCCTAAACCAAACTGGATCCCAATCATCACCCAATACCCTGCCATATAAATACCCCAAACCATCAGTTGACTAAATGGTTAAAATAATCCAATGATCCCTCTCCAATACTATAATAATCATAATTATGTATAACTTCTGTACCTTAATTAACTCTCCAGTACCCTAACTACCAGTACTATCCTAACGAGTCTCAGAGCCTTACATGCTAAAGTCATCTCCAAAACATTCACCCATCGCCACGTAAAACCATACAAGGGCACTTACCACTGACCTGCCTATCTGTAACCCTATTTCCCACCCAATATATAATAACAAAATTGAAATTTCCTTCCAAAACTTGCACTATGCAATATACTCCGTCCACCACCAAAATACAATCACCCCCAACAACAGAACCAGAACCATTGAATTCCATTTCCTTAGACCACTGAGTGCTACACACTCTGCCCTCCCCTGTCTAGGACATCATTGCACACTACTCTAGTGACTGGAACCTTTACCGTAAGAACCTCTGTCACCTTTTGAGCCTGCTTCCTTCAGTTCACTGACCAATGTCCATGCTACTCTTCTCACCTTTAACATCTTCTTCCTTCAGGCCACTGACTGCTGCCATTCTGCATTTCCCACACCTTCAGATCACTGAGTAACTCTGCACACATCCCATTACGATCTCCTTGCCATCATTGCAGCTACTAGCACCATGTCCACTGTGCGGTCTTCCGTCATTGATCTGTAACAGAAAGAATAAGTAAATTCACTGCCACAAACCAAAATATCTTAATGTTACACACTATCAAGGGAACCCCCGCAATATTCTCCCCCATCAACTTTCCTATGTAATTTGGACTTGAGGCTCCCTTTCTACCCCTTCTCAATCCCCCCTTATTTATTTATTTTTTAATAATATTATATAACTACATATATATATAGCCTGCTTACTCTTCCCAGTTGAAGTTGTAATATACTATCATGTACCATAAGCATGTGTACCACATTCTGCCCTTTTAATCCCCTTTTTTTTTGCAAATGCTCTGAAACTTCATACCTGTCCACCTCTTATCCCAGGTGATATCGACAAAGCCCCATGCTTCTCAACCTCCTAGAACGAAAAGTGTTCAAAAGCCATAAATAAAGAGGAACAGAGGTATCCTCTGAGGAGACTGAAATGTCTGAGCTTTCCTAAATTAATCTTTAACCCTTACCACTAATTGCCAAACCAACCAACTATGAAGCACATTCTGGACATTCTACGAAAATCAACAACCCGTGAGGCCATTATTCTCAACCTTCTATGTCGAGAAATCAAAATTTAGCCATAAACAACAGCAGGAAAAGGACCCCAAAGTAAACACCATTTTCAATACTGCTCTTACCAACTGCAAAGGCTGATAGAATAGGTTTTGCATCAGCACAGATCTGTCAATGGGTACAGAGTCTGAAACTCAAAGTTCAGCAAGGAACTCTGTAATACATTCCTACATCATTACATCATATCACCCTACTTCCAAATTTACATGCCTTATTCTAAAATGGACAACATATTTATTTCTAATTACCCTGACCTCTGCTATTAAACATTGGTATAACTACCCTATGAAATAGGCCACAAACCGTGAAAAGATATACACACATTTGTAAACTGAATGCTGTGATGAACCGGCTGAAAACACTATACCGAGCACCCTACCAACAAATTCCTTTCCATGAAGCTCTGGGAAACCACTACAGATGGCAGTCCCACAAAAAAAAAGGATTCTGTGTCTTGGCCCAGTGCTCTGTGATAGCATAAAATGTCTGGAAAAACAGTTAGTTTAGAGATCCTAATAGTGGTGCTCCATTTCTTTTTCCCTACTTTTTTTTTTTTTTATTACTATTACTGACTTTTTTCTCCTTTCTCTGCTTCCCTTGTCTTGTGGGTCTTCACTACAAAATCAAAATTGTAAGATTTGGCTGCCTTATTGTTTAAAATGCTTAATTACAATATGTTTTGTTTAGTGCATTAAAAGCCTTCCGCCACCACCAGTGCCGTCTATCATTTAGCCATGATACCAAAATTACAATTGTTTATCAGGAAAGTCCGACTTGAAACGAGCCAATTATCGGCATAGGCCTGAAGAGAAACTCTCCAGATGCATGTCTTTGCAAAGTGGGAGGAAACAGGAGTGCCTGGGAAAACCCGCACGATCACAAGGAGGACCTGCAGAGTCCACACAAAAACACCTGGCCAAGAATCAAACCAGAGAACCTCTAACCTTGGAGTGGCACAAACTGTTGCACCACTGCACTCCCTGGCTAGTGTGGTTCTACCTGTGTGTACCACAGACCACTGCTAGGAATCCATAAGAGTAACTGCCCAGCTTCCCTGACTCATCTGAGATAAATAAAATGGGAGCCCACAACCGTCCCCATGCATGTGCGGCTCACCTTATACCTCATGAGCCCAATACTTGCCATAAATAATGGGAGGACTGAGGCGCAAAAAATAGGGACACTTTGTAAATACTGCACTCACAAACTTAGAAAGTAGCTACCACAACAGGTTTTGCATTATCATGAATTTCTGAAGGGTATGAAGTCTAAAATCAAATGACTGATATTATTTTCTGAGTTCAACCCTCAATGATTTGCCACTGATTTGCTAGCAAACCACAACTTTATGAGAAACTGACCAAAATGTGATGCCAAAATCTGGATATTCTGCAAAATCTGTACAGTTGAGAGGTATGGACCGTGTCTCCGTAAATAACATTCAAGAATCAACGCAAAATCCATTTAAATTAAAGAGAAGCATGCAGCTAGTGGCTGAGAATAGGTATGCGGTCTTCTTACATTATGTTTGTATACATTTGGCATTATCCATACCTAACATCCAAGGCTGCAACCAAAACGGCACTAATGAGCTGACTCACTCAGTTAACAAATACTTTTATTGAGTACATAGGCAGTATCGGCACAACCCCAAGCCATCCTCCTCTGAGGTACATGGTGAACAATGGGGCCAAATAGGGAGCATTTTAAATATTGCTTTTAGAAGGTTGCTCCAAAAATAGGACTTGTGTTATCATGCATCCCCTAGAGAAAAATGTCTGAAACACCATTGTATGTCATCTAGAGATAGCACTCCACAGTGATCTGCCAGAAAACACAACCTCCAGGAGGAATGGACCAAGACACGAGGCACAAATCTGGACACACTGCAAAATCTGGACAGCCAAGAGGCCCAACAGTGACCTCCCAGGCCTGCCAGACAATGCCTCCCCTGCCATCCACCCAAAACGTAAGGGAGCATGACGCACCCCCCCCCTAGCAAAACACCACCCCAACACCAAAACCTCAGAGAAAGAGAAAACCAAATGGCCTGGACCCCCATCCCTCACAGCTGTTAATGCCAGCAAACCTTGATCATACCCCTCAAATTGAGATAGCAGGAGATCCGGACAAAACCCGAATAACGGGGTACCACCGACACATAGTAGCGACATGCTTAATGGGTAATGGCATCACCTTATAAGTAATAATTGTGTGATGTACCTCAATGGCACTGAGCTTTCCAGAAATACCTCTTTAACAGAATTGCCTGAGAATCTTCATTTGTTTACTTAAGAAAAAGCTAGTGCTGTCTACTGCCCTTAATAGAATACATTAGCATCTGTAGAAGAAAGCTAACATACAAGACTACTTTAAAGCTTCCCTTCCTACAACTTTAGACAATATTGTTTTATAATTTAGTGTATTCAAGAGATGGTTTTACCATTGATGACAGAATTAACCTCCACAACCATAACACCAGCTATCTTCACAACATTGTAGGCTACTGTTATAAAAGCAGGACACCCCATAACTATGCCGACACCTCGTAACTTGGCAGTAAGACAGCGGGTAGCAGCATGCACCCTCTGATATGACAATTCCCCACCCAACCACTGTTATTAATCGGCAAATGCAACATTCCACCCCCTCTCCAACAGCCAGTGAGGAACGGAACTGCATTGCTCACATCTAAATCGGGGAACATCTGCGACCATCATAGGATGCCCTGCTGCCAGTCACCCAATAGCAGTCAGTCCCAGCCTGCCAAAAAATCAAGGATTTATGAAAATGGGCCAAACTTTTCCTGGAATAAGTACAACTGAGAGATGTGCAGAAGCCATATACCGTGCTTGTGCCTCACAAGTCAGTACATCAAACCTGCCCGCATTAAATCTGCCCGCCCTAATAGTCGTGAGCACTGCACCGAGTACTAGCAACTGTCACTATCCTTCACAGGCAAGTTACAGCCAGGAAAAAGCAACCACTTCAGACAATGTGTGCAACTCACCTATCTTTCTCTCATACCACCCACTACTGAAACTAACAGCAGGAACACTAACCGAGCATCACTTTATCTTAGTTATTTATTTATTTATTACTTTTTTTTTTTTTCACAAAAAAACCCTGCTTTGGTATGGACTTATTCTCTACGAACTACTTCCCTTCTAATACTTTCACAGGATGCCAGGACAACGGGAGTTGTATGCTAACCGCACCACCTCTAATACCCTCCCAGGATGACAGGCAAACATAAAGGAAAGTTATACACTGACAATACCTCAGACATCCCCCACTCTAACTACTCGAGGCTGCCTCAAACCCACTGGAAGCTTCCCCAGCTAAAGGCACCAAGAAAGAAACCTCCTCATGACCCACATAAGGGAATTCCAACTCCCAGGGCCCTATTAAAATGATAACCATTAAGCAAATTGGAGGATAACAACAGCCATAAAACAACTCCCAACCACCCTGTATCACTGGAAGAGGCCGACGTAAAATAATAGCCATCAGTGTATCCCAAAAATCCATGAAATCCTCATTTCTCTACATTGAAAGTGTATTTATAAATACATATATATGCAAAAAATAAAAATTGCTATTACACCCTCTTGACAAGATCAAGCCAAGGCCTACCTGATCCCAAATACCTACAGGTCATCACGGACGTGATCCCTGCAGTAACAAGTGCATGCCAAAATGTGATTACTAACCCAGCTACACTTGTCTAAACCTCTTAAGCCCCTCCCCACCCTTAACTCATTTACTCCAAATCCTCCCTCCCTCCATTTAACTCTTTCACCTCCCCAACCCACTTAACTCCCACTAATATCTCAGTCTAACCCCTCTTGAAGATGTCCTATGACAACTTGGTTTGTTGCCAAACTTCATTTATTAGATGCTAAACAGTGAGCAAAAATCTAATTAGTTTTATATCCAACAGAGAATTCATAATAGAATTCTAGACTCTGATAATTATGACATAGTAGTCAAGAGACTTGTTAGGAAGCTGTATTACACTCAACATTTTAAAGAACTGTAATTTTGTATTACAAGGGGCATAAGAAACAGTAGGAAATATGATTGAGGAATGCTGATAACCAGACATATTTCTGATAAAGTCAATGATCGAAAAGAGCTTCTTATCATAATGGCAGTTATGCAGTCATAGTCCTGAAGCTTTAATTCTGACGGTTGATATCTACTAAATACTCCTCCTTTTATCTATAGGTACAGTGAATATAAAAGGTGTACACACCCCTGTTAAAATGCCAGGTTTTTGTGATATAAAAAAAAATGAGACCAGAATAAATCATTTCAAAATGTTCCCCACCTTTAATGTGACCTATAACCTGTATAATTCAATTGAAAAACAAATCTGTTAGGGGAAAAAATATAAAAAATAAAATTGCATAAGTGTGCACACCCTTAAAGTAATACTTTGTTGAAGCACCTTTTGATTTAATTACATCATTCAGTCTTTTTGGGTAGGAGTCTATCAGCATGGCACATCTTGACTTGGCAATATCTGTTCACTCTTCCTTGCAAAAGTGACCCAAATCGGTCAGATTGCAAAGGCATCTTTTGTGCACCACCCTCTTCAGATCACCCTACAGATTTTCTGTTGGATTTAGCTCTGGGCTCTGGCTGGGCCATTCCAAAACTTTAATTTTCTTCTGGTAAAGCCATTCTTTTGTTGATTTATAGGTATGCTTGGGGTCATTGTCATGTTGAAAGGTAAAATTCCTCTTCATCTTCAGCTTTCTAGCAGACACCTGAAGGTTTTGGGCCAAAAGTGACTGGTATTTGGAACTGTTCATAATTCCCTCCCCTCCACCTTGACTAAAGCCCCATTTCCAGCTGAAGGAAAGCAACCCCAAAGCATGATACTGCCACGACCATGCTTCACCATGGGGACGGTGTTCTTCTGGTGATGCGAAGTGTTGTTTTTGCGCCGAACGTACCGTTCAACCTTGGTCTCATCAGACCATAACACACTTTTCCACATGCTTTTGGGAGACTTGATGTATTGTTTTGCAAACTTTAGCTGGGCCTGGATGTTTTTCTGTGTAAGAAAAGGCTTCAATCTTGCAACCCTACCCCATAATCCAGACATATGGAGAATACAGGAGATTGTTGTCACATTTAGTACACAACCAGTACTTGCCAGAAATTCCTGCAGCTCCTTCAGTGTTGCTATAGGACTCTTGGCAGCCTCCCTGACCAGTTTTCATCTTGTCTTTTCATCAATTTTGGGGGGACATCCAGTTCTTTGCAATGTCATTGTTGTCTCATATTTTCTCCACTTTTAGATGACTGTCTTCATTGTGTTCCATAGTATATCCACTGCTGTGGAATTTTTTTGTACCCTCCTCCTGACTGATACCTTTCAACAATGAGATCCCTTTGATGCTTTGTAAGCTCTCTGCAAATGATGGCTTTTGCTGTAGCAGGCAACTGAGTAAATGTCAGGAAAATCCTACTAGGACAGCTGAACTTTATTTGGGGTTATCAGAGTATCTTTAATTGATGGCAGGTGTGTACCCAAGAAGACTGAATGTTGTAATTAAATCAAAAGGTCAACAAAGTAGTAGTTTAAGGGTGTGCACACTTATGCAACCAGCTTATTGTATGCTTTTTATTTTTTATATTTTTCCCCTAACAGATTTGTTTGTTTTTCAATTGAAGTGTACAGGTTATAGGTCACATTACAAGTGAGAAAAGTTTTGAAATGATTTATTGTGGTCTAATTTTTTACATATCACAAAAACCTGGAATTTTAACAGGGGTGTTTACACTTTTTATATCCACTGTATATGGACTTCTTGAAAAAAAATCATGTGGGATAATTTTTTTAGAATTAATGAAAAAAGTTTTCCCTGTGACAATTTTGAATTAATTTCAGCTCGAAACATGTTATATCAGTTAGCCAGGTAGAAGCCTCTGAGGCTTATACATTCATGTTAATATTTGAAAAGATATGGCAGCAAAATACAACAGAAAATGTATGCTCTTTCTATATAACAAAACTAAAGTAAAAAGTAAAATTCATCATAATATAAAAGAGAAACAGCTCCTTTACCATCCCCAGCCTACCAGCTATATCTAACTGAAAGAATGTAGCAATTAAAAAGACAGGCTGTAACTCCTAAACTATATAATTCAAACACTGTACTAAAATGTCTCATAACCAACGACACATATAATGCATAGAAATAAACAAGGAACACCATTAAAGTGTCATAGGTAAACAGCTACAATTCTTCCATGTCATATTTATAACAAGAAATGCAGTGTATCAAAACAAATAAACACAGCTTGATCTGATTAACAGAGTAGCAGCGTGAAAGTACATACAATAATTTACAATGTGAAGAAACACAACATAAAGAAACCTACGACTCTAATGGAGAAAATGAAAAAGCATACTAATAAAGACTTCTCATCAAATCAAAAACATTGTGAAGAAATTAGAATTTACTCAGTTTTGAATAATACGCCAAGTATCAAGATATCCATTATCAAACATGGTTCAGAGACTTATACCATGAGCGATACACTGTAAAACTTTATAGAATATTAGTTTTCAGTGTTAAGAGAAACAGGAGCAGGCCATGAATAATACAGCTTAATTTTACATGCAACAAAATGATAAAATTAAAATTCCAGTTTCCATCATAAAATAAATAACCTCAGAGAAGAAATGTCAAAACTTAAAAGCAAACAGACCCTAAACCATCAGGATCCACAGCCAAAACATACAATATAAAGTATAACAAATGAATAAAAATGAGTACTGCTAAACAGCTTAGCAACAGCATTCCTGTTTTCTAAAGAATCTTACCATGGGTGATTTATTCACTCTTGAACTATGTACGGTGATTAACTTAAATGTGAGTAGCTCTTGTCCAAAAAAGAAAAGAAAATTTATTGTGGTGCTGGCAGAATAAAACATCTGGTTTGTTAACTGAAGGCAATTACTAAAAAGAAAGCTGACAAGGAAGAAACAAAGATTAAATTTAATTAGACAGTTTAAGTGTTTACTTTCAGCCAGGGATCAAGGACTCTGGTATTAAGTGCAGTCAACTTCCTGAGAGCACATCAGAACTGCATAGTAAAACGGGGATACTGGCCAATATCATACACTGAATATCAATGCGTGTATTAAAATTTTTTATAGTCTCAGAAGCATGTCCAGACAAAATAACAAGAATTTAAATATTGGAGCAAATATAAAACATCCAAATCAATGTTGTTTTGATAAAGACAAAACTAAATAATTAAGATAATAACCAAACCTCAAAATAGTATAGATAGAAACATAAATAGTCCAGCCTTTATGCTAAATGAACAGCAGAAGTTTGATAAAATGTACCTAATCATCTGAACTTAGAATTGTATGACTGACATAAGTGGCAGTATCTGCAGCCATTTTGTAAGGAGAAAAATACACTCTGCGAAAAGGAAATGCATTTAGGACATTGTTATCCACTGAAAACTAACTGCAATCTGTTTTTACTGGATGATTTAATTTCTGAGTAGGTTATCTCATTTAACTGAAAACAGAGAAAAAAGTAAGTAAAGGTACACAAGAAGGACCCACATGAATGTCAACATGATGCAAGGTGATGCTGTTGTCTTAAACAAATACTTTTGGTGGTTGTTTATGGATAATTAATGGTCAATTTGGCAAATGATCCTACATTTGACTTGGATTTGTCACTGCTGTTGTCTTATCCTGTTGCTCCATTATTCAATTGCTCTAGGTAGGATGACACTCGCTGAGTAGGTGACATTTGTTTTTGACCCAGTCTTGGCATGTTTCGGATTCTAACACAGGCTCCACTTTCTTTGAATATGCTCTTGAGATAGAAATAAATTGCAGCTATCCTCACCCAGTTTATTTTCCATAAGGTAAAACAAAGGGAGCTTTCTGCAAGAGTTCACTGATTTCCTCTTTAACCAAGTGGCAGGATTCCCAAACTGGCATGATCATATGACTAATATTTAAATAAAAAGAGATATTCTTGTATCAGTGGTAAAGGAGCACCAGAAGATTGAATATAGTTTAAATAAATCTCATCCACTGATAAAAACTGGATACTACACATAACTATCTGTCAAATTTGCCATGAACTTCCTACAGAGTATGTACAGATTTGGCTTTGTTTGAGTTATTTCTGCTGACTCATGTATTAAAGGACACAAATGTGATGTAATGTTCCAAATTTGAGTGCCCAAATCTCCTCTGACAATTTGGCCACTTTCATTATCTTATCATTTCTTTCCTGGATACTGTCTGATAAGATCTCCAGATATTAATATGGCTTGATTTAGACCTAATACCCATTCAGCTGCTATGGCTAGTATAGAGCAGATACACCACAGTGTTTCCTTTGCCCTAGATCAGTTTACCCCAATTTTTATACCTTGTATCTACTAGGATTCATGATTATTAGTATGAATTCAAACACTATGAGCTATATGGACAGGAGGTGATAACAGGAATGCAAGTGAATTAAATTTCATCTTCATGAGAAGAGACATAGACTTCTAGATCATTCCACACTCTGCCAGTTAGAAATCTTGTGGAAGAATGCAAGCTGCTTGTCATCTATCATAGTATCACAGAATATCGTAGAAACTACAAAGCAATTGGACCATGTAGCCATTTACCCCTTGCTAGTAAAGAAAGGACAGTTTGGGTCTACTGGTCTCAAGTTCATCTACCTGTACTTTAGAGCACAGTATACCACCACTAGACCATGCCTCCCCAGGAGAGCAAGGATTGGATGCAGTCAGCATCATTGTACCCATTTTGCTATTCTGGATCATATATAGGCTCCATAGCATGGCCCACATTATGACCTAAAAGGCTTATTTTACTTTGATTGTGAAGGTACAGCTCAGTTCTCTGCTGATGAGGTTGTCTGCATCATAAATTCTCTGTACAGTGTTTTCATAGGGCCAGATGATCTAGTTGTGGTTTCTCATTATTTTTTTTCTGCTCTTTGGATTTGATAACTATCATAACACAGTGGTGCTGATTCCTCTCTCCACCCCATTTATTGTTGACTGAACCAATATGTATTGTGTTCAGTCCTTGGTCTTTCACCTAGTTATTTTCCCAGACTGTGTAATCACCTCTGAAGATTTTTCCATCTAGTTTAAAAGATGCTGTTATTGCCCATCTTTAATTATTTGATTTTTGAACTCATTATTTTGAAAAATAATGGAATTATCTCAAAGGTTCCAGTTATTTGTAAGGTTACAGAGGAAGTAAATGAGATTTGGGTGCAAGCCAATTTGTCATGGGACATCTTTGATGCTTGAGGATGAGTGAGCAAGTGGGGGGGTGGTAAGGGGGTTAGGTTTGGGCTGTGAGTTAGGCAGGGAATTTAAGTTTAGAATGAAATGGGAGGGTATATAAGCTTTGGGTAAGGAAGGGTTAATTTGTTGAAAGAAGGTTAGAGGAAGTGAGGTAGGTGTAGGGTGAGGCTTAGAGTAGTTTTATATGTGTGTAGTTGGTTTAGGGTCACATTGTGATGTGAACTTATCCAGCCATCCATGCCTCTTTTTTCTGGGGTAGCTATGATTGATTTCTCAGTTGGGGATGGGTACATAAGGTAGAGAAGAGGGCAGACTTTTCCCTCTTCTGTTCCCCCTCTGGTATTTGGGTTGGTGTAAGAAATATTTGGGGTGAAAGTGAGCAGATGGATACTGCTTCCTCTTTTGATGTTTGGATGGATGCAAGGATTTTGGGCTGAAAGTGAGCGGTTGGACACTGCTTGAGGTTCAGAATAAGTGAGTGGAGGTGAGGAAGCTTCTTATTCGGGCAAGGTGAGTGGAGATACACTGCTCTGATGAATGTTTAAAGGACGTTTTCTGGTGATTAATAAATTGAAATGATGCGATAAATTTGTGATGCAATAAGTAATGATGTTTATGAATTTAATAAAAGGTCATCAAAGGTCAATTTAGTGTACTGTCTCTTTATTGAAGTGGAGCATGAGCAATTATTTACAGATGGAATCATATGTATCTTTACAGGGTTGGTTAGAATCATTTCAGATACAACTACAAAAGACAGTGACAGGAAACAAAGCTCCAAAATGCTGTAATACACTTTTTTCTTCCTAGCACTATGGCTGCTAGCCCTTCTAGGGGAACCAAACAAAAGATGGCGTACTTCCATCCCACAAATAACAAAAAAATTGACATGGTTAATTAACAGATTAAACCATCTTATCAACAATCACCCAAATTAATGTCTCTCACACACACACACACACATATATAAATAAATTTATAATAAAGAATACCAAACATTATTATACTATATTATATTAAAATAAATAAATACATTTAAATAAAGTAGGATAAATATTGCCATGAAATGTCACTGTTCAAACCTAGTGGACTTAACGTTCTTTATTTAATAACCATTCTTGCTTCCAAAGAATTTAAAACATATAGACACCCCTTCCATCAATTGAACTCCAGCTAAAACAGTAAAACAGAAATCTTAAATATTGCTATTATGACACTGAGCTGCATGTCAAGCAATGGGACTTGTAACATCTTTGTTAAGTTTATCCGAAAAGTGTTCTTGCAATCGAACTTTAACTTTTCTGTTTGTTTGACCAATATATAATTTCACTGGTGAACAAGTGTATTTAATAGCAAATGCTACTGTCCCAGACAGAGAGTCCTATCTGTCCAAATTTTGACTGAGAGACAGTATGAAGACAGCACACAGAAAGATCATGAATTACCTCCTGATGAACGCAGATTGCAGACTTTATTCAATCCTGGGTCAGCTAAATCTATTTTCTTCATTTGATACCATCCAACATAGAATCATAATTGAGCACCCATTATCCAGCTATGGACATTACATTCACAGTCTTTGAGTAGCTTGCTCCATACATATTGGTATGGCATTAGTGGGTGATCTACGAGTTAATTTGTGTGTGGAGTTACCCATGATCCTTTGCAGTTCTTCAGGACTATATCCTGGTTTCACTACTGCTCATGGTGCACATGATTCAGGAATATCATCCAAACGAAGGAAATTAAGCTACGAGGACTATTCAAATGTTACACAACTATATGTATCATGTTTCAAGACCAAACATCCAGTTTTATGCTTTACAAGGCTTAACTTGATTGGTAAACGTCATTGCAACCAAGTAGAGGCTCTGGTCATACTTGACACTATTCAGACATTTACTGCTACATACCTCTCACTCATGCTATCTACAATGGCTCCCTGTTGAAATGTCAGCACTCAAAATGCTGAATACCAATAAGTCAAAAAAAAAAAGAAAAGGACCGAAAACACAGAAGTAGAAGAGTGAGAGAATCTTGAAAATTGCTCTTCTCCTTAAAACTTCTTTTTGCAGCCCCCCATACCACCCCAAAGTTATATATACCCACTGCAAGACTGCCATACCTTGAAGAAAAGGAAATATTCTGAGAAATGACATTTCGGACTTGGTATATACAAGTCCAATCTTTTAGCCATTTAGTTTCTGTATTTCAGGACTCACGGGTCTTGACCTTTCAAATGGCTACCATTTACAATGGGGGGCAACAGGATGGAGTTTGTGTTCTAAGTTAGAATTTTGAAAATGTTCCTTTACTTTATACTGCCACTAGAAGGCATAATAGTGATGGCAGTCATATTTATTTTTAATCAATGGAGGGGGCCCATTATACTCTGGAAATGAAAAAGATGCAAAATCTGTTAAGCACCTTCCAGCATTTCAATCCTTTAATCTTGGGCTACAGCATTAACAGCAGCAATTAGAGAACAGCAGTCAAATCATGTAAAAGCTTTAAAACCTGCACAGCATTTCTATGCAGTCATAAAAATGTGGCAGAAGGAAGTATATAGCAGCTGTTAAAGCTGAGGGACATTTAGCTTGTACCTAATATCTCCGTATCTCAGGGGCAGTTCTATGTGTGTTACAGCTTTCAAAGCTACAAATCACTTTGGCTTCCTACCTTTTTTCTCAGTAAGTTGTAGTACATTGTGGCAACTAAAATTCCATTTAGTAGAAAGAATTATGATTGTGTTAATGATCATAACTATTTGCTAAAGTTTTGTCAAAATGGATTCAAGAATTTTTTTTTGGACTTTACATTTGAGATGATTTTTTTCAGTCCATTTCTAAAACACACTATAGTCGCTGCAATGATTATAATCTTCTATATATTATTGTCATTCAAAAATTTCCTTACTCGATCTTATCTCCCTTGGAGATCTGCCAGTGGATAAACACAGACTGATCTTTACCCAGATAGTATTTTGTAAAGATGTTTACCCTGGGAATGAGACCTCAGGTGCCTCCAGACATCCAGGATTATGCTGCTGGGGTGTAGACTGGAATACCTCATTTCATTCACATAATTTGTCTCCTGATGAATATTCAGTGGTTGGAAGAGGTAAAGAGCTTAGTGTTAAAGACCATAGTAGTTGTACACAATACCTTATAATGCTACAGGTTCTAGCTACCTCTAAAAACTTCTGCTAACCTGTTCTGTTTGCCAGCTCCACCACCAGTGAGGGACTGCATGTGATTCCTAAAAGGAGTTTCAAAGTTTAGGTAGACATGTATCTGTTTATAAAATATATGATCTGTATATTAACATCTCCATTTTGTGACTCTCACTAGCATTAGTTTTCTTTTCTACTCTCTCTAAGTTATTTCCAAATGTCACTGAAATAGCACCCTTCCTGTTATTTAATATAAATTTGGATCTAAACAGAGCTGGGACATGTTTGGTTTCAATCTAAGAATAAATTATGTTGTATGATACCTTTCTTAGACATGAAATTACACAACATTCAAACAAATATCACTGTCCAAATATTACATTTTTTTTCTTTTCTTAAATTAAAAGCTGTGCTTAAAGTAGTTTGTATATATGAAAAGAACTGCATAAAAGATATGGGAAAAAGGAACCACACAGAATATTTCTAGGAATTTATACAATAATTGTGAAAAGAAATATTATATACCTACATGGGATTTCAGATATGATACAGACTCTGTCAAGGTTTATATTACAGTCTCAATAATGCATAACTATTATAATAAATATTATTTTTCTAATGTCTCAATCTGTTGGCCATGTGGTAAATCTGAAGCAACTCTAATAATTCATTGTTAGCAACCTGGGAGATTCAAGCAAAGATTATTTCAAATAAAATACTTATAAATTCTGTTGAACTGCAGCCATACATGCTATTTCTTGGTTTCATTGATAATTCAGATAGATTGTCAATCAACAAAAGCAAGAAGGTCACATGATCGCTATGCCTACAAAAAGGCTTTTATGCTGTCTGATTTTGCCAAAATATAGTAATGGAATTATTTTGTTATTTCTATAAATTACCAGTTGCTTAAAGTGTAGGGGTTTAATGTCAAGTTAACTTTCCCTTTTGTTAGCCTTTCTTTATGGATGACCTAATGTACTCATTTTTATCTTTATCCTGTATGGAAACCACCTATGTTCCCATGTTCAGATCAGTTTCCAAGAATAAAGTAAAACTTTAGTTTTAAACTTTTTCTTATCAATTTCATGCATGGAGCATTCTGACGTTATATTGCTTTTAACAAATCATTACATTTTTAAATGTTTTACGTCATCATGATCCTAGCCAGTACACACTGTCTGACATACACCTTTGCAAAGGCTCATCCCCCAGTCTGAGAAGGCCATCACGTACTGTTGATTAATCTGGTTTCCATGGATACCTGACACAATTTACTAATTTTCAAACACAAACATAACATAACATCCCTTAACTGGTTTAGCACTTACTTTGCCTTCAACTATCTGTTAATGCAATACAGTTTAATAATAGAGAGAATGCAACTGTAAGGCACTTGAAATATAAACATTTATGACATGGCTAAGCTTCAACCCATGCAGAGAATATGCATGTTACCGCCAATATAAACTGCAAATTACAAACCTTTGGCATCTGAACAAAGTCTGGCTACATATTAACAAAAGGTCCCCAAGGTGGTGGTAAGCATGAAGCCCTAATGTTTGCATTTTTGCTAACATTATGTTTTAGGCATACTGTACAATTATTAACATACTGAAGTAACAAAAAGGAGACACGAGGGGCATACCAACATTGAGTAATTTGATTAGATAAAGCTGTCTTATCTGCAAAGGCTGGTAAACGATATGCTCTTACCAGGTACGGTAGCAATGAGGCAGGCGCCACCAGTCGGCTGTTTGGATGTCACCATAACCCTTCTTCAGATTTACTGCATCCGTCATTAAGCCACCTCTGAACTTCTCCATCTGATGCTTCACCTTGGAAGGCTGATACTCTCTTAAAATCAAATACTAGTGCTCCTGCTGGAGAGGAGGTGTGCTGGAAATGAGAAGACGAAGAAGAAGAAGAAACATCCCTGACTACAGATGCCTGTTCTGAATATGAAGGTTACACAGGGGATATATGTTGCGATGTAACAGTACCACACTGATGTGGTGTCCATTGGACATCTGTCCAAAATGCAGAGGTCTGAGAAACAGCAGAAGTTTGTACATGTGCCACCCATACCAATACATATGTGGGTGGGGGTGCAGTAGCTACTGGACGATTATCATTCTCTTCTGAAGTCTCTGCTTTTCATCCATCCCCAGTTTCTTCCAAACCTGCCAAGACAGGATAAAGAGATCACTATTTACTGGTATATACTGCCTTCTTAACCTCTTTACCTGTTGCAGCAATTTCTTATTCGTACCCTGTAACCCCCTTAATGCTGACTCCTTTTCTCTTTTAAGAGTTTCAGTATCATTGTTTCCCACTTACCTTGTTTTTCTTTTCTTCCAAAATACCCTTCAGATTCTCTGATTTATTCTTATCATAAGTTCCATTTAATGTAAATACCTCACCAGGGCAATTTTTAGTAAGCTGAAACCACTCGTTCAAATACTTTCAACTTCCCTTTCCATAATTATGATGCATAAATATGCAGGTGTTCCCTTTACAGGGATTTGATCCTACCTGCTTAACTCTGTTCCTATTTTCTCTATTATTAACACTTACTTTATAGAGCCTGGATCCTAGTAAATCAGAAAAGAAAAATGACTACATCAAATCACACACCATTCAGTGAGCAAAGGGTAGGGATTCTGTCATTGTGCAATTACAGAGGAAATATTGTGATAAGCCTCTTCCCACAGCAGCCTCTGGCTTTCATCCCTTCATGAGCTCAAAATTTACAGGTCAATCATTGCAATCTGGATAATGGGGCAGATAGGTACTGTGTCCAAAACTGGCCACTCTTTTGGACCATCTAAGGGTACTTTCACACAGTCACACCTACGCCTCCTACCTTTTAATCTTGAGAGTACTGCTCTTGACACAAAGCACCTGTTTGTGTTTTCTCTTCTGTTGCATGCACATGCACATTAATAAACGTCCTTATTTCCTGGGGGGTCCTCCCACTGTTACTTTACATATGCCTAACAAGCAAACTCAGTTATTCACTCATTCCACTCTTTTAACTGCAATTTTATAATAGAGAAAAAACATTTTCCACAAATCCATTTTCCACATTTAGTTGGGTATGTTTGCATAGCCTCAATAGTTAGGTATTTGAATCTGACTATTCCGTACAAAGCAGGGTGGAATTCACAGAAGAACTTTCTGTGCTGGGCCTTTGTAAGTTATTTCACACAGCCCCGCAACAATACCAAAGTTCAGAATCTGAGTCTTAAGGGCCCAAATGTTAAAGTTCCCAATTTAATAACAAAGAGTTTTACCTTTTAGTCTCAGTCAAGAATAATGCTTCAGGATGTGCAAAGTATGTGTTTATTCCATAAACAGCGCTGGGAGACTGCCTACTTACACTTTCAGATCAGTCCAAAAGAATAAAGGAAAACTTCAGTTTTATATTTTTTTCTTATCAATTTCATGCATGGACCATTCTGACGTTAGATTGCTTTTAACAAATCATAACATTTTTAAATGTTTTATGTCCTCACTTAGAGCTTCATATGAGCACTTCACAAGTATGCATTTTTAAAACATAGATCATCTGTGCTTAAGATTTATTGGCCTTTAACTTTGTAACATCCGGTACCTGTACACACTATCTTGCAGACATCCTTGGAAAGACTCATCCCCCAGTCTGAGAAGGCCATTGCGTGCTGTTGATTAATCTGGTTTCCACATATACCTGACACAATTCACTAATTTCCAAACACAAGCATAAAATAACATCCCTTAACTCCTTCAACACTTACTTTGCCTTCATCTATCTGTCAGCACACAACAGTTTAATAACAGAGAAAATGCAATTGTAAGACACTTGAAATATAAAGCTATAAGTTATGTGAAACTATATTTTGCATAATAATAGATTTGTTTTCAGTTTTCCTTCAACATAAACATATTACAAATATTTTATTTGACTCATTTGTGAAAAAACTACAAGTTAATATGCATTTTGTGAAGAATAAACATGGGATATAACCTTCCACAACATTTCTCATTCCCTTTACTTTTGAATATTTTAATTAATTTATTTTATTTTACTATATTGTCACAAAATTACATTTTGAATGAGAATTAATGATTATATCACACTGTGTGGTATAGTTTGTGTTAAAATAAAAAAGACAGATGCACACAAACATAGCCACACAAATACACACACACATACTGTATATATATATATATATATATATATATATATATAAATGTTAGTGCCAATGAAATAAAATATCACAGCATTATAAACACAAACGCACAAACACACACACACCTGAAAAGAGAAAGAGTCAACACAATAATAGTATTAGTTGTTACATGGAATAATCTGGCTGGGAAGTCATTACCATGAAACGCCGTTAACAACTTTTTAATGGACCCATCAGAATAACAGTATCTGATCCAAAAATAACAAGCTGCAAACACTAGAAAATCTGAGAGACCTAGTAAATGTGAGATTCGAGCCCTCCAAAATACAAAAGGTCATGTGAAAAACATCAGCACATGCAGGAGGTTCCATATCATGATAGCAAATAACAGGAATAAAAATTCTACTCAAATATGAAAAAAATATGAATTCCTAGTGGATAAAAAATCCTGCACTTATGTATGGGCAAAGGTCTCTCTGACACTGTGCAGTCAGCTTTGCCTCTTGCACTCCATAATGGAATCTTCTATGAAATCTCTGAAATTTAGTAAGAAACGGAATTTCCTTTTGCAGTGATTGCATTCATAAAGATTGCCTTATGTACTCAGTAGCAGTTGCTTGTGACAACCTACCATGCAGGAATCAGGACCAGTCTCACAATGTTAAAAAGCAGTGGAATATAACAACCAGAAAAAGAGGAAAGGATGAGGAAGAACAAAGAATTGTCAGCCTCAACATCATTTTGAAGAATGCTGAATGGATAATTTCTCTATTGAGAAAGATTATCCCCAAGCTGAAAAAAAGACCAAGCACAAAGACAAAGTCAACTTGACCACAATTCTGATCAATCTTGCCTTAAGCTATATTATACAGCTGCAAGTGTGAAGTGTGCTTCTTGCAAAACTGGAAGCAAAAAGCAATATGTTCAAGCAATGAGTCCAACAGCTAGACATGAACAGAAGTCAGTGTAGCTGCCAAAAATTACAGAACAAAAACAATCAGGCTTACAGCTATTACTACATCAGTGACAATGTTGTAAAGTAAAATTAAAAAGAGGAACAGAACAATGTCCATTCTAAAGAAGTACAGAATACCCACTAGCTCAGTTGTTGCACTGACACTGACCTTTTCTGAAAGTTTCATATAAACTGTTACACATCACTTCCACCACGGATGGTACTGGTGGTGCAAACTAAACTTCACAAGTTTACTGTAATTGGATAGCCATGCTCATAGACATGAGCAGTACCTCTAAAGGCACCTCTGCTGAGTCATTCTAGTGCACAGTAGTAAAACTTTAAAGGGTTCTGTATTATATAATGTTTTTATTTAAAATGGATGAAACCTTTTTTAATATAACCTGTTATATAAAAGTGACACAACACCACAGGGTTATCCATTATGTATTTATCCATTGAGAAGCCTGCAGTGTAGTCAGGCTGCACCATTCATAAAAACATTTAACTCGCACTGCCTAAAGGAAGAATAAGAACCCAGATGGTGCATTAAGCATTAGTCCAACAAATGATGCCATGCCTTCTTTTTCCTTCTCTTACAGAACTCACTGTAGTACAAATCCACAGACAGCTGAAAGGACTGATCCACTTTATTCTTTTGGAGCTTAAATAGTATAAATTAGAAGAAAAACACAACATGTCAGTAAAGGACACTGCTTCTTTCCAAAAAAATTCCAACAATGCAGAATCTGCAATTAATATAAAAGGAATACCTTACAATACATGCATATATAAAGCTGTGATTTCTATTTAATAATTTATGCAGATGAAACCTTAGGGTGTAAAGCATGTATTACATTTAGCCATTTGGAAACTTATTGGTAATGATTGGAGCATCACACATTATTTTGGGAATTGTCCATGTCTTTTTTAAATGTAACTTACCCACACCGTGTGTATCCCCATATTAGCATATAAAACCATACCAGTGATATACATTTCAGTGATACTTATGACAAAAGAGATCACTACAGGCAATTACTGCCATTTTTGTAAACCTTAAGAACTGCTAACACATAAAGATGGCATTACCCTTCTCTTGTTAACTCTCCATAGCAACACATTTCATTATCCTATTTATATTTGTTGCTGCCCTTTTATCATGTTCTGATGAGTCAGTCTAAAGATGATACAATACCAAATTTGTTTTTCTTTCGACTATCCTCCCCGTGGTCACCTGTCCCAACTAGTGTGCACAGTCACAGCATCAAAGTAATTTTTCTTTTTCATTAAGCTCCATGTGCAGTTTCATGTCTTTCTGCTCATCCTTGTTGTTGTAGCAGTTTTGGTGGGAGTAAAGCCCCTTCATTAATAACAACCACATTCAGTCTGCTGCCGGCACAACCTGGTTGATCCTCAAGTTACTTACATCCAGCATGACACCAGAAACACTTACATGAGACTGACCCCAATGTGAATATATAAGTTATCACAAACTGATAAACAAATGACTAAACACAAAATTCTGAATGAAAAATTCTAAATTTCAATCCTCCCCCAGCTCCATAAAATGAATTAACTCCAAGGTCACCAGTGCATTGAGCAAAGAAATGTTAATGGGAAATGAATTCTTCTTCAGATTTCTGTTTTGGTTATCACCCTCTACATTTGCAGTCCTCAGAATTTAGTACATTCAGCACCTAAAACTGTGCTCCATACAAAAGAAAAGTAATAATATTAATAATGTTTCAGGGAGTACAATTCTTATTATCGCCATTATCCAAACAGCCGCACTTTGTCCATTTTGGTTAGCTATTGAGATTCCTGTACATTATACCATTTTACAGCCACACTTTGTCCATTTTGGTTAGCTATTGAGATTCCTGTACATTATACCATTTTACAGCCACACTTTGTCCATTTTGGTTAGCTATTGAGATTCCTGTACATTATACCATTTTACAGCCGCACTTTGTCCATTTTGGTTAGCTATTGAGATTCCTGTACATTATACCATTTTACAGCCGCACTTTGTCCATTTTGGTTAGCTATTGAGATTCCTGTACATTATACCATTTTACAGCCGCACTTTGTCCATTTTGGTTAGCTATTGAGATTCCTGTACATTATACCATTTTACAGCCGCACTTTGTCCATTTTGGTTAGCTATTGAGATTCCTGTACATTATACCATTTTACAACCGCACTTTGTCCATTTTGGTTAGCTATTGAGATTCCTGTACATTATACCATTTTACAGCCGCACTTTGTCCATTTTGGTTAGCTATTGAGATTCCTGTACATTATACCATTTTACAGCCGCACTTTGTCCATTTTGGTTAGCTATTGAGATTCCTGCACATTATACCATTTTACAGCCGCACTTTGTCCATTTTGGTTAGCTATTGAGATTCTTGTACATTATACCATTTTACAGCCGCACTTTGTCCATTTTGGTTAGCTATTGAGATTCCTGTACATTATACCATTTTACAGCCGCACTTTCTCCATTTTGGTTAGCTATTGAGATTCCTGTACATTATACCATTTTACAACCGCACTTTGTCCATTTTGGTTAGCTATTGAGATTCCTGTACATTATACCATTTTACAGCCGCACTTTGTCCATTTTGGTTAGCTATTGAGATTCCTGTACATTATACCATTTTACAGCCGCACTTTGTCCATTTTGGTTAGCTATTGAGATTCCTGTACATTATACCATTTTACAGCCGCACTTTCTCCATTTTGGTTAGCTATTGAGATTCCTGTACATTATACCCTTTTACAGCCGCACTTTCTCCATTTTGGTTAGCTATTGAGATTCCTGTACATTATACCATTTTACAGCTGCACTTTCTCCATTTTGGTTAGCTATTGAGATTCCTGTACATTATACCATTTTACAGCCGCACTTTCTCCATTTTGGTTAGCTATTGAGATTCCTGTACATTATACCATTTTACAGCCGCACTTTGTCCATTTTGGTTAGCTATTGAGATTCCTGTACATTATACCATTTTACAGCCGCACTTTGTCCATTTTGGTTAGCTATTGAGATTCCTGTACATTATACCATTTTACAGCCGCACTTTGTCCATTTTGGTTAGCTATTGAGATTCCTGTACATTATACCATTTTACAGCCACACTTTGTCCATTTTGGTTAGCTATTGAGATTTCTGTACATTATACCATTTTACAGCCGCACTTTGTCCATTTTGGTTAGCTATTGAGATTCCTGTACATTATACCATTTTACAGCCGCACTTTGTCCATTTTGGTTAGCTATTGAGATTCCTGTACATTATACCATTTTACAGCCGCACTTTGTCCATTTTAGTTAGCTATTGAGATTCCTGTACATTATACCATTTTACAGCCGCACTTTGTCCATTTTGGTTAGCTATTGAGATTCCTGTACATTATACCATTTTACAGCCGCACTTTGTCCATTTTGGTTAGCTATTGAGATTCCTGTACATTATACCATTTTACAGCCGCACTTTGTCCATTTTGGTTAGCTATTGAGATTCCTGTACATTATACCATTTTACAACCGCACTTTGTCCATTTTGGTTAGCTATTGAGATTCCTGTACATTATACCATTTTACAGCCGCACTTTGTCCATTTTGGTTAGCTCTTGAGATTCCTGTACATTATACCATTTTGGTCCTTTCTCCCAAGCCCTTTAGTTTTGTGAACAGCCTGCTATGATACTTCCTGAATTAAATCATTTGATATTGTGTATCTCCTGCATAGGGATTAGTTTGTCCACGTACAGGATGACCATATGATAGAAGAATATTTCTTCTTTGTGATGTCGCTATCTGCAAAGCATGTCACTACTCTGGTCTGCAGGTTGTTTTTTTTTTTTTAATAATATTCTCTGGAAATGGAATGAGTCAAGTAGCAAGCTAATAGTCCTGACTTTTCAAACTCCTTCTTGTGCAGTGAATTCTACAATGCCATCACCCCACCTCATACTACCAGTCTAGTTTTCAACAATGCCATCGCCCCAACTCATACTACCAGTCTAGTTTTCAACAATGCCATCACCCCACCTCATACTACCAGTCTAGTTTTCAACAATGCCATCACTCCACCTCATACTACCAGTCTAGTTTTCAACAATGCCATCATCCCACCTCATACTACCAGTCTAGTTTTCAACAATGCCATCGCCCCACCTCATACTACCAGACTAGTTTTCAACAATGCCATCGCCCCACCTCATACTACCAGTCTTGCTTCTAAGGAGAGAACTCAGCACTTCAGCAAAATATTTATTACACTCTATTACTAAGTCTTTAACATGTTATTACTAAGTCTTTAACATCTGGCTTCGTTACTCAGCTTGAACCTATGTTTTATGTCTTGGATGTCCCACAAGTTTCCATTTGGGGCATTTTCGCTATTCATATCCATCCTAATATGCCAAGCCACACCTCTATATTCTCTTTCCCTTGTAAATGTCTAACAGCAGTTAACTGATTCAGCACCTCTTCCTGATTCACAGGCTTCATAAAATGTTTCACTGACCCTTTCACTCCTTTTCCACTAACTCAGTATCTTTTCAAACCATGTGTTTCTCAGAGAATCTGAGGAAAGTATTCTTTTATCAACCCCTTACCTATCGCATTCTGTTTTTCTTTTTCTTCTTTTTCTTCAGTAGATGAGAAAAATAGCTAGATGTAAGGATTTATCAATTTTTAAACTCGCTTTTTTGGCATCTAGGATTGTTGTTATGTTTACTTGTAAGATGTGCATTAAACTGTGTCTTGTTTACATTATGAAATGGCATCAGAACAGTTCCTTAGTTAAAGTTAAGAAACCTACCATAATATGAAAAGAAAACTGATTGGAACATTAAGTAAATGATAGGGTTGTAAGCGATACTGGTGGTACAATCACAAGGTGATGTGAGCTTCAGCAGTGATATTACTGCAACAGAATTAGCTGCAGGAGGGTAGAAGTGAGCAGCGTAGTCTACACAGTCTTCCATGAGGTATATATCGGTATATCAGTATGTTCCCACCTCCAAATGTAACATCATACCTGTATAAGACAAGGTAAACTGCAGGAGGAGCTACTTAAATAATTAGAAATGGAAAAGACAAAAACAATATGCATTATCCAGCCTACAGACTTAGTCCATTGCACACTCACCCAAAGGGTGTGTTATATAGAGGGATATTATCTTTTATATAATTATCCCTAATTTGTACAGGTCCAACTAACTTTCTTTCAGAATTTTGCTGATCCCTCCTAAAAATAAGATATTGTTTTGAGATGTTCTAATTTAATAGTACCAGTAATTAAAAAGATTCCATAATTTGATGACTTTTTCCTATTTATGTTTTGATTTGTCCAAAATTCTGGAATTAAAATGTTGAGACTTACATACAGGAAGATTGAGAAAGTGCACACAAACCAGTTGATGATGACATTACAGCCTGTTTGCTCTCAAACTACGTGTGTTCGTATACATGCCCATCATACACACAGATTTACATAAACATATGCACATATTTTTCATGCAGACGTGTGTGTGTGTGTATGTACAACCAAAGGCATCTTAGACCCACACACACACACACACACACACACACACACACACACACATATATATATATATACATACACATGTGCACACAGAAAATAAACATTCAAACCTGCATCCCCATATATTTGTAGAAGGAAGGGAAAACAGCTAGGACATTCAAAACCAATGAACCAGAGAAAAGGAGAAGGTGAAAGAGGAAGCAAGGCCAGCTGGACCAAAAGGCATTGGTCAGGAAATTAAGGAATAATATCCAACAATTACAGAGGATTTCCATAAAAATCATATAATCAGTGATATAGCTGATACATTAACAGACAAATCACACTTGCCAAGATTGTTGACCTACTATTGTTGAAACTTTACTTTCCCTAGATATCACATTGGAACAAGTCTTAAAATTCTTGTCAAGGGCAAAAAATAAGTCCAGACAACATACCAGACTGCATTCTAATCACTGTCAAATATGCACTATCCAAGCCTCAACTTAAAATTTTCAGCCTCAGTCTGTCCACAGGTTCTGTGTCTGATGACAATAGAAGAGCCACTGAGACTCCCCTACACAAGGAGAAGCCCAAGGGGATAGCCACTGAAACACTCCTACACAAGTAAAGCCCCAAGAGAACAACCATTGACACTCCCCTACACAAGGTGAGCCCCAAGACAACAACCACTGAGACTCCCCTACACAAGGTGAGTCCCAAGAGAACAGCCACTGAGACTGCCCTACATAAGGAGAGCCCCAAGAGAACAACCATTGAGACTCCCCTGTACAAGGAAAGCCCGAAGAGAACAGCCACTGAGACTCCCCTACACAAGGGGAGCCCCAAGAGAACAGCCACTGAGACTCCATACACAAGGACAGCCCCAACAGAACAGCTACTGAGACTCCCAACACAAGGAAAGTCCCAAAAGAACAGCCACTAAGACTCCTCTACATAAAGAGAGCCCTAAGAGAACAACCACTGAGACTCCCCTACACAAGGAGAGCCCCATCATCCTCACCAGCCTTCTATGAAAAGCCATGGAACATCACATGGCATAGCATTATGCAAAGCCATGGAACATTGCATGGCATAGATTTTTCATTGCAGAACTCTGTTATGCAGACATAGGGAAGTTAACTCATATAGAACACAATTAGTTAAGTTTTGTGAACAGTAGGTTCTATCTCCTTAATCTACTAAGTGTCTTTCTAAAGGCTACAGGTGATGGATAGTGGTCACTCCAGGCATACTGCTTATTTCAACCATACCAAGGCCTTTTATTTTGTCCACTAGAATGCAGACTGGCTACTCAACAGATCTCAAGTTGGAAGATTGCTGGTAGCTGCTCTGAATAGAAAACTGTAATTACTGTATGCCGCAGTTCTGGGCCCTCTTATTTTTGACATTTTATTTTGTAGACACCAAAGACACCATCCCTTGTGACCACATTTGCTGATGACTGCAAGCTGGGCACTATTATCTTCTTATTATCATATGATCATAGGAAGTCACTATGTTAATGGCCCTAGGGCCCTTACAAGCCTAGCCAAGTTCTACCCTTACTTCCATGATCAGTACCTATTGCCCCTGTCCAAGAGGGACACAGATGGAACACCCGGGTGAATTTACAGTTATCCATCCAATCGTCTAGATTTCATTTGAAGAGGGCCATTGAGGTGCTCTGTTTGATGTGAAGTGGGAGTCTGTTCCAAAGGTGTGTAACCTCTTTGAGACAAATCTATCCATCCAGATGGTTCTATTAATGTCACATACCAGGTTAAGGCCTTTAGACCGAGTAACCCATGTACCATTTGACTTGCAGATATGCAGCATTTCCAATAATTCAGGGTCAGAGATTGCCTTATATTCAAGGCATAGATCACCTCTGAGTAGTCTGTATGAAACAGAATAAAGTGACAGTAATTTCAGATGATCCACATAGGACAGATGCTGAAGACCTTGAATTTATCTTGTGAGGAACCTTTGTGGTCTCTCCAATTGCTGCAGGTGCTTGGAAAGGTACATACCAAAAGGGGCGTGGTACTCAATTATTGGCCTGATGATGGAAGAGTACAGGGAGATTATAACTAATGCCCTTACTTATGAGATGAGCAATATAGAATGCCCTTCTTACCACTGTGGAGACATGGTGATCAAAGGTAAGGTTGCTGTCAACCTGTGTGCCCAGGTCTCTCACCACTGAGTGCATACTTAGGGTGTTGCTATTGATGTAGTAGTTAGCAGGAACATCGCTCTTACTGAAAGGGATGATAATATATTTTTGCATTGAATTTAAGGCCATGACCTTGGCGCCAATCATTTGTTTGTGTAAGCCCCTCTTGTAGGATGTTGATATCATTTGGAGATTCTATGACCGCTTCCGGTTTGCAGTCATCAGCAAACTTTGTCAGCCACAGACCTTTAGTTTTTAATTGTACTTTGAAGAAATAGATTCCAAACAGTAGAGGTCTCAGGACTGATCCCTCTGAAACCCCACTGGGTGCAGGTCTGCTGTTGGAGGTGGATTCCCCCTATTTTAACTATACGTGTTCTATCAGTGAGCCATTTAGTGACCCATCCAACAATATAAGGGTTGATGCCTAGCTGCATGAGTTTGTCAATGACGCCTGAGTGGGGGATAGTGTCAAAACCCTTGGTTAAGTCTAGGTAGGCTGTATGCATAGATTTCCCCTCGTCCAGGGCCTTGGTGACTGTCTCAAAGAAGTCCACCAAGTTTGAAAGGCATAATCTCCCTTTGATAAATCCAAACTGAGTAGGGTCAAGTCTTTGGAGATTACCTATATCTTTGTTGATAAGGCACATGATTTGTTCCATGGCCTTGCAGATAAGGCCAGTCAGGCTTATAGGTCACAAGTTCCCAGGGTCAGTGAAAGCACCACCTTCGTGCAAGGGAATAACAGTGGCTGTTTTCCATTCAGCTGGGATGAAGCCGGTGCTTAGACTATGATTGTAACCCAATGGGGTCACTAATTCTTGTTGGAGCCTATTAAGGATACAGCCTGGGATATTATCTGGTCCCATAGATGCTTTTGGCCTATAGAGGGAGTTTATGACCTACTCTTTAGAGATACAACGTAGGGGACAGGTAGTAGCAATGCCATGGGGTATGTGTGGCAGGGGAGGGGAGTGAAGTTTTCACAGAACCTATAAACAAAAAAAAAATGGAAAACGTGCCCAAATGTAGACAAATAACAAAAAAATAAGGCACTGGAGGGTTCACCAGGTAGCAAACCAACTTTAATGAACACACAAAAC
This sequence comes from Protopterus annectens, assembly GCF_019279795.1. Taxonomy (NCBI): domain Eukaryota; kingdom Metazoa; phylum Chordata; order Ceratodontiformes; family Protopteridae; genus Protopterus; species Protopterus annectens. The sequence continues at coordinate 288,771,000 of NC_056742.1, forward strand.
AACAAATAATGCCTTGAACTGGACCCCAGCATTTTCGCCAGCAACTTCATCAGATGAGCATACCAACAAGATGAGTTCTTTAAATATAGTCCTTAATAGGTCAATTAAACAACCAATCCACAATTAAAGACATATTAACAAACTAAAATGCTTAAAAAATGTCATAGGAAACAATGCATGCAGGTTCTATCTAAATAAAACTGATCCATTCAGTACAAATATCAAAACATAAATTAAAAAATGCTTTAACTACATGTGGGATGTAAAATAACATTGAATACATTTAAAACATTTAAAAATATTTAAAACTTTCATATAATAAATACTGATTAAAAGCAAGCAGTAATAAATCTATAACAGAGCCTGCTGTGTGGAGATCTTAATGAAACAGTGACATCTACTGGCCAAATAGTTTAGAACAATATAAAAATCAAAGTTTAGCAGCTCTTAATTTTAAGACTGGTTTCAAAGAAACCATGTCATTTAAAACAGGGTGCTTGTTTGTTTCTAACACCAACTGCCAGTACATCTCTCTGTACTCCAAACATGTCTGGGATCAATTGGTAATACCTCAATCACAAAAAAAATAAAAATCTCTTCCTGAACAGTCTAAGGTGTGTTTATATAAAGCATTGTTTAAGTTCATCTTTTTTATATCATACCTGTGCTCAGACATTCTGGATTTTAATTTTCTTTCAGTTTTGCCAGTGTAAAATGCCTCACAATTCCCACATAAGGCTAAATAAATCAAACCATTTGTATTACAGTTGGCAAAACCTAAGGTTTTAATAGATCTATTTCTGGCTTTCAAAAAACATGTATCCCCTGTTCTAACATAGGGGCACTGGGTATAACTCCCACACTTGTGTGTACCCCTTTTACTGGGGTTATAGTTACTAGCCTTACTAGACCCATTCTCCAGAATGTTTTTAATAGTGTGCCCTTTTCTATATACACATTTAAGTGGTCTTTTAAATATATATTGCAAGTCAGAAGTACTAGCAAACCTACTCCATTCATCCTCTATAATACTTCTGACCATTCTAGCTTCCCTATCATAGGTTAATACCAAAGCACTGTTGTACGCATTCTCTACATTAGCATTTGTTGAATGGGTACTGCTCAGATCCAGAGAGTCATTACCAAAAATAGGGGAAAACTTGGTTTTCCTAGCTGCAGACACTTTTTCAAACACATCCGTAAGTAATGATTCTGGGTAACCCCTAGCTCTGAACAGCTCAAAAAGATATTTACTTTCATTTAAAAAAGTCATTGCCATCAGATATCATTCTACTGATGCACACAAACTGGCCTTTTACCAACCCTTTCTTCTAGTAGTATGGATGTTCACTAGTATAATACAGGTATGAGTTTGAAAAGGTCATTTTTCTATACACCCTGGTTTTAAAACCCCCATTAATTTTATTAATCCAGACATCCAGCTATCTCATTTCATCTTGATCCATTACATAAGTAAATCTTAAAAATTCAGTAGTACTTGATAAATATCAAAAGAATTCCAAGAACCTGTCCATTGGCTCTATCCAAAACAAACAAATATCATCAAAAAACGACCATAAAAGCTCCAACACTTGTTAAAATCACTGTTAAAAACGTATTTATTTTCCCAATAAGATAATATAATGTTAGCATACGTTGGGGCACAATGGGCCCCCATAGCTACACCTCTTAATTATTTAAAATATTCACCGTCAAAAAAAATAAAATTGATTTTTTAAGATCACATCCATCAGTATTAGACACACTCGACAGTCATTGTAAATAACATCCTTACTATCAAAAAAATGAAAGCTGGTTTGAAACTCGGACATTAAAAAAACAAATTGATGCCAGTTTTACACTCGTTAAACAGCACTTTGCTCTTTAGTGATTATACAATTAAAAGAAAAAACTAAATAAAAGTAAAAATCAAAATGGTGTGAGTGAGTGCTTGTGTGTTTGCATGTGACTGTGAGAAAGTAATGTAAGTGAAAGAGACAGAGATAGAAACAGCACCACCCCTGATTGCAAAGAGAGGGAGGGTTTGGGGGAGGAGCAAACAGTTGTGATGTCTTGAGTTATTTTTTTCATTCACTTGCTCATAAGGAGACATCCCAAGATGTCAAGATGTGTTCCCAAAACAAAATGTCTGTTGGCTGTTAAGTGGTGCGCATGTGTTTGAGGCTGTCTGTCGGCATTTCTAAATGAGTTAGTATGTTTTTCTATGTATATGTATGAGTCTGTATGGCTTTGCTTCTGAATGTGTGTGCCTGTGTGAGTCTGTAGACATTAACACCCTTCTAGGGGTGCATTGTGTAACCATTGCCCTTCCAGGGTAAGCATTATTCTGTTAATAATGCTCTTCTAAGGATGTAGAGGACATCCTTAGGCATATGTTATTTATACAATGTCTGATATTATTGCTTGCATATTGGTTTACAATTTATACATTATTACATTTTAGAAATTTTGTTATGCTCTTTCCTTGATTATGAAGGACAGATGTAAAGTAGCACACTCAGAAGTTAATCTGCCATGTATATCATTAACTGATACAGCTCTTTACTCACAATGAATTAATTTAGCTGCACAGTAGGAACTACAAAGTCCTAGATTCCACTAGTGCTAAGCCAATAAAGAAACAGGTCTCCTAAACTCTTTTGATGACACAATGAATGATAATTAATTTCAGTAGTAAATATTATGTGGTTTCAGAAAAGTTTTTTATCTGCAGCTTGACTGTTATTAAAATGACATGCAAGGACATCTTTAGGACTATAAAGGGCAATTGCTGCACAAATGACTCATTATGAACTCCTGACTGTTTGGATATCTGCAATATCGTCTGATGATAAAATCTACTGTAACGCAACCATCTGATGTTGTTTAGAAAAATCTGCCAAACCAGAAAACGTTCATCTGGTTCATATGTAAAGTATACTAGAAGACCCAAAAGCCAAGAAAGATAACATGTACTTCAAACCTATTTTAAGTGTAAGGCTTAGTTAAAAAGAGCCTTAGTTAACAAAAAAGTCACATTATGTACCGAGGCCTGTGGCAGGTATTAAATAATTTTTATAGTGGCAAGGTTAGAAATAAAATACAGAATACACTACATAATATAAAAAATGTACATTTGTATGCAAATTGATGAATTATAGAACTTTTAATTAATGTAATATCACAAGACAATAACAGACCATTTTATTCTTAAATGAACTAAGACCGATGCCTTTTTAATAGCAATTGTCTGACCTTGTTCAAAAATGCTTTTCTTTTAAACAAATGCAAACTTCTATTTTTTTTTTCTTTTTTGATTAAGCATTGGAAAAAACAAAGCATTGTGCTATATGAGCAGCACTTCTAAAGCTACAGTAATGCAAAAACCCTTTTAAAGTACAGTTAATAAAATTACATAAAACAAATTATGCAGTGTTTCTAAATCCTTTGAGAAACATTGCCTTTTCATTTTCTTTTGGATGAAATACCTTTGAGTGTTTAAATGTATAGCATTTTTAAACAAGGTCAAGCAAATGCTGTTACAAAGGCATCATTCATAGTAATACATAATGAAGAGTATTCTCTGTATTTCATCATTAGCCTTGCCACTGTAAGGAGCACATGCTGAAAAGTAGCCAACAGAGAATAAACAGTTTAACATTTCAGAAGAAATGTCTACAAACTACAGGCAGTGAAAATTTATAGCTACAAATTGGTAACCATTTGAAATGTCAGGACCCACTAGAGCAAGTCCCGAAATATGGAGACTGAATGGCCGAAAGAACAGACTTGTGATATTGTCTTAAATTGTGATTGTTTGCTTATTTGTGTGTTAATTACTTTTTATTATTCTATTAGAATTCATTTGTGTGAATATATTAAAGGTGTGAATTTCAAAATGGATTTTATGTTTCTGATGATGTCTATATTGGACAAAAGTGGAGAATAAAAACATGTATATGGTAAAGCAGTGTTTTCATCTCTTGTGCCTCTCATGGTTTTAATTTATTTGAGTTGTGGTTTACCACATTTCAGATTTTTCTTTTCTTCTACTTTCTGATGCTCCTTTAAGTAGTTAAGTGTACTGTATTAAATTATATCTGTTAGTTGTAGGTAGTTGGTATGGCCTTGTTACACTTGGGCTTCATACCAGCTAGTCCACATTAAGAAGGTGTTTTTTTGCACCCTTGTGGCAGAAGTGTGCTGATCTAACTTGTCTTGAGTTGGGGATTGCTAGTGGAAGGCTTATCGCATGCTTTCCTGATTGGTACTTAGCTTAAAACTAGTTTCTTTTTCTTCATATTTAAGCTTCGCATTTACGCGGGCTTTGGCATAAATGCTCAGAGCTACTCATCGTTTGGCAACATTGCTACTGATTGCTGAGAAACTGCTTTCACCTGGAGCAATCCATCACTGAAAAGACAAAATAAGTATTTTTTTGCACTTCTCTCATATATTGTGACTGTAACTTAGCAGTTTTTTTAAGCTATTTGCTGTTATTTTTGCACTTTATAGAAAAAAAATCTGTACTGTGTACTGTTGCTTTAAGTAGTTAATTGTACTGTATTACATTGTATCTGTTAGCAGGTAGTTTGTGTGGTCTTATTACACTTCGGCTCCAAATGAGCTATTTTACATTAAGGTGTTTTTCTGCAATCCTGTGGCAGAAATGTGCTGATCTAACTTATCTGAGGTGGGGATTGCTGGTGAAAGGCTTAGAGTGTGTTTTTCTGATTGGTAGTTCGCTTAAAACATGTTGGTCTTTGCTCGTATTTAAGCCTCGTGTTTGTGTGGTGCTGCCATTCACTCAGCAGTGCCCTGTATCAATGTAAAAGTCTAAAACTCAGTTTTTCCCTAAACAGCTGTCAGCTAAACCTTTCCAAGCTTTTCTGGTGCTCTAGGAGCAACTCAGTTGCACACTAAGCAGTGTTGCCTTATTGAGCAAACTTAGCCAACAGAAAGTATAGGTCCCTTTTATAGTCTCAGTGCTACCAGCACAGTCCTATCAAATCAACCCATTCCCTTCCCTAATAAAACAATCAGTTAAGAGCCTGCTATCATGGGCGGGTAGTCATTATTTCTCTGGCCAGCCTGATAGACAAGGCAATGTAGCAATTGTTTCATGCATACTGACGACCAATTACTCCCGAAACAAACAGTTTATATGAGAAATATATTTATGCTATGAAATGGAAGCAAGACTCTCACATAAGGATGAATCAAATGCCAAACAAATTGTCAGTGCACACACATGCGCACACACACACACACTTCCCACACTAAATAAGGACAAGACAAACAAACCCACATATGTGGAGTTACTCATTATTAACTTATAAGATCAGAGGCCTTCCAAATGAAAACCACTTACACACAATGCAAAAAACAACCACATTGCATAAAAACATACACACCAGTGTCTCAACAAATGAGCCGATAAGGCATAACACCACAAAATCTAATGTATTGGTATTAGGTGACTCCATTGTGAGATGCATGGATGTTCCCCTCACCAGGCTGGATAAGAAGTGGATTAATGTTAGCTGTCTGTCAGGTGCCAGGATCCATCAAGTCACTCAACCACAAGTACTGGTATGATTCTGTCATAGTCCATGTGGGGTGAATGACTGAGACATACCTCATTGCACTACATGAAGAGAGACGTGACTGAGCTTTCATATTATGTGACACAGGCAGGTATAAGCCTAGCCTTAAGCAGCATTCTACCTTCTCCAAGGATGATGCCACAATACAAACAAAAAATGATTGACTTTAACAATTAGCTTAGTTTCTGGCATCAGTCCAGGAGAATCCAATTATCTGTCAGCCTGGGAAGACATGGTTGATAGGCCACACTGCTTTGCCAGATATGGTCTGCACCCATCTCCTCTATGGTTTTGGATACTGGTAAAGGCATTAGCCACTCCTACTGTGCCTTTTTTAGGCAGTGTCAAAATAACCAACTTCCCAAAATAATAAAATCCTTTCTAGATAAACTCAAGGTAGTGCTGTTTAATGCTAAGAATCTAAACAAGAAACTGCACTCACAGGAAGCACTCCTCACTTTGAAAGATGCTGACATCTGTGCAGTCACTAAAACATGGTTCAAAGGCCTGGAAAGCACCCCAGCCTTGCAGGCCCCCACAAACTGAGTGTGAAACAACCATAGGTGAAGGTGCATCCATCTTCATTAAGGATCAATACACCTGAAGACTAGTCAAACAGTGTGACTCACTTGCACTATTCCATGTCCAGTTAACTATAGGTAAAGCCCACTACCACATCATAGCTAGCTATAGGTCCCCCATCATGAACCAAGAAAAGCATACCACATACCTGGACTTACAGGAGTCACTTGCCATACAGCACAGCACCTTACTCATGAGTGATAAATCAGTCTTGTCTAATGTAATTATAAGACCAGGTATCCCATCAAGCTCATAAACGCTTAAGAATTTTTCAGAGACAAACTACCTCCTACTAAGTGATGGTATAAAATGTTTCAGAGCCCTCTCAAACACAGATAATGCAAAGTCCTCTGCAGAGGTATACACCAATGCCCTGTATAACAACCTAAGCAGTTGTATAAAATCAGCTGTACCCGACTAGATTAAAACCAGGCTTTGCCAAAAAACAAACCACCCTGGTGAACTATTAGTATAAACAGACTATGCAACAAGAAAAAGAAACTAACATCCAAGAACAAGAGGGAATTGGCTCAGCAGAGGAAGAAATCCTCTCTAGCTTAAGCAAACAAGTTAGAGATCTTGTCAAGTCCTCCAAAACTAATTATGAAGCAAAAATAGCCTCCCTAGCTAAGGATAATCACAGGGCATTATTTAACTACATCTGAAATCTAAAAGGTAACACCCAGCTATGCACTGAACTGGTTGTGGATGGCACCACCCAGACTCAAATGAAGGTAATAGCCAACCTGCTAGCTGACAGCTTTTGAGCAAACGTCACCCCCCGTCCCATCCAGTCATCCCCAAAGTATACCTGCCACCATTCCTCAGTGTATTACCTCAAAAGAGCAAGTCATTTCAGCACTCTCCAAGGCCAAACACCATGGCATCAGTGGGACCAGACAGCATCCCAGGTTGCCCTTTAAATAACTTAAATCCCACTTGTATCCTTTTTTGACCACATCCTGGGAACTGGCTATGCTCTGGCAGAATGCAGGACAACAATAGAAACCCCTCTGCACAAAGGGGGACCATCAACCGACCCTGGGAATGATAGGCCTATACGCCTGACTAGCCTCATCTGCAAGCCATGGAAAGAAGCATTATAGACCTTATTAGCAAGGACATAGGTAATTTACAAACTCTTGACCCAACCCAGTTCAGACTAGTTAAAGGTAGATCATGCCTGTTAAACATGGTTGACTTTTTCGGGAAAGTCACCAAGGCCCTGGAGAAGGGAAAGGCAGTGCATACCACGTATCTTGACCTGGTTAAGGCATTTGACACAGTCCTCCACTCAGGTATTATAAAGAAACTCTCCCCAGTTCGGAATTAACCCCTACATTACCAGATGTGTAGTCAAGTGGCTCATCCATAGGACACATACTGTCAAAATGGGTGACTTCACCTTTAGCAAAAGACCAGTTACTAGTGGTGTACTACATGGGTTCTGTGCTAGGCCCCTTACTGTTTGGAATTTATTTCTCAGACGTCCATCAAACTTGGACAGCCTGTGGCTCACCAAGTTTGCTGATGATTGCAAATTGAGAACAATCATTGAGTCCCCCAACAATGTTAATATACTGCAGGCAGGGGTAACACAGACAAATTATTGGTGCGAAAGTCACAGATTTAAGCTAATTACAAAAAATGCATTATTATTCCCTTTGGGAAAGCTGACTTCCCTGCTAATTTCTTTATAGACAGCACCCCCTAAATGTAAACCCAGTGGTATGTGATCTAGGTACTGAGGTTGATAGCAACCTGAACTTTGACCACCACATATCCACAGTAGTAAGGAAATTCTTATATATGGCACATCTTATAAGTAAAGGCATCACATCTAGATCTAAAGATGTTATAATTCCATTATACTCAGCCCTCATCAGACCAATAATTGAGTACAATGTTCCCTTTTGTAGGTACTTCACTAGACACCTGCAACAACTGGAGAGACCACAAAGGTTTCTCACCAAGAAATTACAGCGTACACAAAAAAGTCTTGCACAGAAAGACTGAAAGTCCAGTCATTGTATTCCGTTTCCTACAGGTTGCTATGCCTGGCTTACAGGGCAGTCTCTGACTCAACCATGATGGAAATGCTTCACATTCGTAAATCAAACTACACAAGGGTCACACGATCCAGGGATCTTAATCTAGCCTCTGACATAAACAGGTCATGCTGGAGAGATAAATACATCTCCCACAGACTTCCACCTCTCTGCAACAAGCTTCCAATTCACGTGAAATAGAGCCCCTCCCTGACCATCTTCAAATGCAGCCTAAATCAATGGATTACAGATTAATAAACTTCTTGAAATAAGGCTTTTAAGATGAGTTGTAGATCAAATTATAGCTTGGTTTAATAGTAACAAATGCTGTGTCAGATTACAGATTGGTTTAATAATGCTAAATACTGTATAGAACAGAAGATGTCCTTTCATATCACTGTTGCAGTATTCATAACCTATGGAAGTTTCTGCCAAGAATAGCCCTACATCTGGTCAGTATACCAAAGCCTTTAATTCTTGTCAGTGTCGACACAACTTTACTTTGTTTGAGTGAAAATATAGGATACAGCAGTAGAACACCTCAAAGTTACTGTTTTAGTCCTTGCAATTTCAGCCTGTACATCTGGTGCACAAAACACTAGCAGATGTATTCTGCTGTATGCATGCTGATGACTTAAAGCTGGACAATATGTTATATCAGAGGAAGAGCAGCTAAAGTTCCAACATTTTCTTGATAGTTTATGTGCTTTATCTTATTGCCCATTTTATGGACACATTTTCAGAAAACAGTGTTATAATGAAAGTCTTCCAATTAATACAAAAAAAAATGTTATATAAAAAAGTTACATATGTATGTCTTTACAAAAAGTATTTGTAACGTGTAAAACAAGTCCACTTTCTGAGAAGGCTCAAAGGAGAAAAGCTCCCACTTACTGTTCTGTCCACCTTCTACAGAGGAGCTACTGACAGCATTCTCAACTGTAACTTCACTGTTTGTTTGGGAACTGTACAGCAGCTGAAAGGAAGAAGCTGCAGAGATTGGTGAAAGTTGCTGAGAAAATCATGGGCCCCAGTCTTCTAACAATCCAAGAGCTATTCACATCAAGGAGCCTTAAAAGCGCCTACGAAATACTTAATGACTCCTCGCACCCTGCACACGGCTGGTTTACGCAATTGTCATCTGGTAGGCGGTACCGCAGTATTCGCTGTAGGACCTCCAGATTCATTAACAGCTTCTACCCAAAGGTGATGTTACTTATTAACTTGGACACCAGCCCTAGTGACTCCACTTCAAATTAACTTAATAACAGTGTTTTGTTTGGAATGAACAACATTTATTTATTTACTTATATATTTACATTCAGGTGCAATTGCCGATTACTTGCTTTATGTAATTATACACAGAGTGACCATTTTCGTTCATGTGCAATAACCACCCTTACCCTTCATGCTGCTACTGTACAGTAATTATATGACTACATAAGGGAGTTAGCTTTTTTCTTATGTTCTTGGGGCATAGTCAGTCTCTAATTCATTACTTGATATGTCTTAATGTTGCATTTGTTCTATCCTGTGCTGCTGTAATCTCATGGTGAGCTGATACTCATAATTTCATTTAGGTTTACACTTGTAGTCCTAAATGACAATAAAGTTTACTTTGAATCTTTGAAGTAACCAATCACAATTTAAGTTGCCTTTTTATTGTAATTAACGGGCTGCTTTAAGATTTAAATTCACTTGATATTTATATCAACCTGAAAAAAATATATAAAATAGATATAGATATATATAGATGGGTCCCCTACAAAATACTGAACACTCAGAATCCTGATGCCCAAATTATCGAGACCAGAAGCCCGATACCCCACATTACCTAAAGACCAAAAGTGCGAATTTCAAAATCCCGATGTTAAGGGATATCGAGTTAGCGCTTCTGGTGTTGCGGTTCAGGTAAGTATCTATGTGTAAGTGTGTTTGTGAGGGGCTTTAGTGTGTGTTGTGACTGTGGTGTGTGTGCATGAGGGACTGTAATGTGTGGGTGTGAGTTTGCCTTGTGTGTGTGTTTGTGCGATCTAGGAGTTAGAATATTAAAGTAGAGGGGTGTGGGGGGCACAGACCCCCACATGGGGGGTGCAGGGGGGCTTGCCCCCTTCTTAAATACAGTGTAGGATTATTTATTTGGCTTTGTGAGAACACTGTGTGTAGGTGTATGTGTGTACTGTATGTGTGTTGATCGTTCGCGATTTTGAATTTCGCACTTGTGGTGCGTCGGTGTTCTGGTATTTCGGGTATTTGGTCTCGGGATTACGGGCATTGGTCTTGAGGGTTTTCAGTCTTTCATAGTGAACCCATATAGATATATATATAGATATTTCATTAGCCCTAAAATATTTGCTAATACACCTATATAGTCTATATAGTTCTCTGTGGAACAATGCGTAAGTGCTGTGAGTTTAGAGAAAGAGAGCAGGCAATGCAGGTTTCAAACCCAGTTTACAGATACTGTTTTTGCCTGACAGAAGTTGGTGCAGGGGGTTAAGGCTGTAATCTGTAGTGCTTATGTAGCAGGGTTTGATTCCTTCAGCCCTCATCCCATAGACAAAGCCCCCTGCCATATCCTAGCAAGTTATAGGTCACCCTCTGTGTCCCTAGAATCCCATAACTCATACCTAGACCTACTGGTGACACTCACCATGAAACGTGATGCCCTATTCATGGAAGTCTTTAACTACTCCTCTGTAAACTACCTCAAACTCACAGGAACAGTTATTCCTGGATTTTATTAACACAAATACCCTTGACTAGATAGTGCACACACTCACCACAGGTTCAAACATACTGGACCTGGCACTTACCCATATGGGATGCCCCCTCCCCACCCCCAGTGTCACATCCTCATTGGTGAGATTGGACCACAAAGCTGTCTCCTTCAAAAGAAAAATCAACTCTGTAAACCCAGCAAACCCTGTAACAGTTAGGAAGTATTCTAAAGCAAACTGCATTGCATTAAGCAATAGTTTATCAAAATTCAATGCCCTACCAAACCACAGTTCACAGCAATCTATGCAGAATTGTTCACAAAGACCCTGTACAACCATGTAAGTGGCTGTATAGAGGCTGCTGTACCTACTAGAAGTAACTTAAAAAAACTTTAAAAATAAACCACACTAGTGGAATCCTAAACTTAATAGGGTATATAACAATAGGAAAAATGTCATATCTAAAATCAGGAGGAGCAACTTCCATAATGATAGGAGGTCTATAATTAAACTAAACAGGAAACTAAGAAGATTAATTAAGTCCAACAAGGCCAATTTACAAGGTCAAGATAGACTCATATGCTAAAGACAACCTCAAGGCCTTCTATATCTATGTCCAAAACCTCAAAGACAGCACATATCAGTGTGCCGAAGTGGTGGTCAGTGGTGTCACTTTCAATGAGCAGAGCAACATAAGGAATTTGCTGACTGACAACTTCAACTCAAACTTCACCCCCACTTCTCCCCACCTCCACCAATAACAAACTACAATTATAACCCCCTCAAACTATTAACAGGAGCAGGTCCTGGCAGTGCTTGCTAAGGCCAAAAACACAGCCTCAGTGGGCCTCAACATTATCCCAGGATGTCTAATAAATAGCTTGAAATATGACCTGTCAGGACCATTTGACTCACTTTTCAACTATAGCTCCAAAACAGACTCTGTTCCATGTGAATGGAGAACTGCACTTCACAAGGGTAGACCATCAACTGAACCTGGATACTACTGACTTATTAGTCTGACTACTCTAAAATGCAAAGCCATGGAATGAATTATCATGGAAATGTTCAACAAAGACATAGACAACCTTCAGACATGAGACTCAACTTAGTCTGGCTTTGTCAAGGGAAGGTCTTGCCTACTAAATCTTGTGAACTTCTTTGAGAAGGTCACCAAGACAATAGATGATGTGAAAACAGCACATATTGCCTACCTGCACCTGGCTAAGCTGTTTGATACAGTATCCCACTCAAGTATAGTTTACAAACTCACTGTACTGGGAAAAAACCTTACATAACTCACTGGCTGGCAGACAGGACCCATGAAGTCAGGATTGGTGATACCACCTCCACTAAGAGATTGGTCACCAGAGGAGCACCTCAGGATCCCATGCTGGGACTGCTCCTATTTGGCATATACTCTGTGGGAAAGGCTAATGTTAAGGACCTTTGGCTGATGAAGTTTGCAGATGACTATATAATGGGAACTGTCATTGATTCCCCCATGACAAAAACATCTTACAAGAGAGTCTAACACAGACAAATGACTATTGCCAAAGTCACAGATTAAAACTCAATGCCAAAAAATGCATTATAGTTCTTTTTGGAAAAACTACCACCGAGGCTAATTACTCTACTGATAAGACACCACTAAGAGTTGACCAGGTAGTTAAGGATATGGGAACATGTATAGATAGTAATCTGGCCTTTGACCTACATGTGGGCAAGGTAGTAAGAACATTTTTCTATGTCACCCAACTTATAAGTAAAGACATGGCATCCAGGTCCAGGGAGGTCATAGTGCCACTTTATTCAGCCCTTATCAGACCCACCATTGAGTATAATGCTCCTTTTGGCATGTACATATGTAACAGTTGGAACTCCCACAAAGGATCCTTACCTGGAAAATCTAGGGTATAAACACATTGTCCTGTATGGATCACCTTAAAGTCCTATCTCTATACTCAGTCTCCTACAGGTTACTGAGAGGCAAGCTATGCCTGGCATACAAGGCATCTTTGGATCCAGCTGTTATGGATCATTTGCACATCTGCCACTAGATCCAGGAATTTAAATTTTGCTTGTGACATAGATAAAGCATGTTGTTAGTAAGACACAACTGTGTCTCACAGGATCCCCATGATCTGGAACAGGTTCCCCATCCAGGTGAAGTAAAGTAAATCCCTTACACTATTTAAGCGTAACCTTGATGAATGGATGGAAAATCAGAAATTCACCCTGGGTCTGGTTCCTATATCCCTGATAGACAGAGACAGACAATAATGCTCAAACTAGCATATCCTCTACCATAACCTCTAGAAACTTCCTAACTGCCATATCCCCTCCCGATAAGCACCCATGATACATAGGGATTGCACAGATAGGCTTATAAAGGCCCTGATGGTCATTAGCAGAGTATATACCTATGAACCTCAAATCACCTCCTGTTATACCCAGAGTGACTTCTTTAATAACTGGAAATATATATATATATATATATATATATAGGTCTACCTGATAATGCCAAAACTGCAAAACGCTGACGACGAGAACACCGACACCGGAAGATCGACAACGGAGATGATCAACAGTTGAAAATCTCAATGCTGAGAACACCGACATGTTAAGGTAAGTGTGGGGTTAGAGTTAGGGGTGGATTAAGTGAGTTAGGGTTAGGGCGTGGGTTAGGTGAGTGTGCGATAGTGACAGAATGTAGGGTTAGGGGCGGGTTAAGTCAGTTAGGGTTAGGGTGCGGGTTAGGTGAGTGTGCGATAGTAGCAGGCCTTAGGGTTAGGGTTTGGGTTAAGGTTAGTGCATAGATAGTTGTGTATGTAAGGTTTAGTGTAGGTTTGTAAGGTTTTCGGTGTGCTTGTGTTGTGTGTGTGCTTTTTGGACAGGGGATTTGTTTTGTTTGTTGATTGTTGGGATTGTGGTTTGTCGGGCATGTGAAGTTTCATGTTTTTGAACTTTTGGTTTTGTGATGTCGGTGATTTTGCGTGTCGGTGTTATCAGGTAGACCCATATATATTTATATATATATATATATATATATATATATATAGGTTCACTATGGCATTTCGAAATCCCAAAATCTCGAGTTTCAGAATATCGAGTTCAGAATCTCAAAACTGTGAACCCCGCAAAACACCACCGAACACACTAAAACATGTGTATGCAGGAGGGCAGGTCCCCGTGCATCCCGCTGCAACGTAAATATACCAACTCTGAAATCACACTACAGCGAGGACAAGGGAAATCTCCCGGTCTGTGCTGTATGCCGATCTCTGTTCAGGATTTCGAAGTTTTGAAACTTCGAGCATATGATCTTCGATCATATAAAATTTGAAGTTTTGAGCTTCGAAATTCTGAATGGAACCTATATATATATATATATATATATATAAAATATATATCCAACAGCAAAAAGAATGGAACCGGATAGGAGCGTGCTGTAAAAATTGTAAAATATCCAAACAGCAGCAAACAGCACGTATTTCACATCCAGGGCAATGGATGCTCAGCTCTATTGATGCCAACTGTTTTAAGGTGATGTTTATAGAAACAATGCTTGCAAACGAAAAGTGCTTTTGAAGAAAGTGGAGGTTAGAGGTAACTCGAGACTTTGTTAACTGGTAGTGGTTGTGTTTTCTTGCCGCACCTATCAGTATTGAGAGACTCTGCCCTGGATGTGAAATACGTGCTGTTTGCTGCTGTTTATATATATATATATATATATATATATATGTACACATATAGATATATATATATATATATATATATATATATATATATATATATATATATATATATACACACACATTTAGATAGATAGATGCATGTATACATATACATATATAGTAAATTAGAACATTATATGAAAACAAAGCATTATTTTGTGCTTTCTGTAGAATATAAATGCTTATAAATTTTATGTCATAAGTTACATGTTGTTTTTTCTATACAGAATATGGTACAAGAACAACATTTTGCTTTTACAGTCAAAATGACTGCTGGAAAAATTGTTTTGTGGTGGAACCTCAATAAAAGGATAAGTGTCAATAAATCATCACATGCCACATTTAATGTTTCTTTCTACATCATCTTTATGAATGCCCTCAGTACTTAACATTCTAGTATTTCCTTCATATTACACCCCCTTCCGTTAATAAATTGTGGTGTCTGTGCCATATCTAAAACATTTTCTCATTATCAATAAAATATTTTCAGTCGAATCATATAACATTCCTAATATCATATCTGTCTAAGGAATAGCTTAAAATAAATGCCTTGTTTATTATGACAGGATATCTAAGGATATGTCTATATCTAGAAATTTTAGTGAAGTTTTTATGGCATGAGGTTACCCAGAAGAAGTTCAGAATTTTACACAGCAAGTAACAAGTCAGAGACATTCTAGGTGTAAATATTTTTATAGATTCTGAGGCAAGATGTGAGCATTGGACAAAAGTACTCAACCTTTTTATTAAACAAAAAAATATATAGTTTAAGGGTCTTCATGGCATCGATTTCCATTTACTGATAAATCAGCCCATACATCCTGTCATGACAGATCTTCGTGACTTGACCCATATTTAAGCAAGACTTGCCTGTTATCTTGCAGTTTGTAGCTGAATTCCACATTTCATATTCTGGAATGCTTGTGAGGCTTTGAGTTTACCATCCATCTGTGTGACTAGCCTTTGCATTGATCCCGTGTATATAATTTGAGGTCATTCATCTATAACATGCTGAAGATTTGCCATATGGTTGCATTTGCATAAACAGTGTAGAGTTATGTTTTAGAGCCCAGCTATTCCATTATCAGTTGCGCAATCATCAGTTCACTCATTGTAGCTAAAGTTATGCTACCCTGCTAAACTACATTGCTGTATACATAGGTCCATTCTCTTTACATGAAGTTATTCTAGTAGTTTTCCATTGCTATCTTTTGGACATTTCTATCTTGCATCCATTATATCTATTAGACATAGGCAGCCTCTAAATGGTTCAAATCCCAGGCCCCTGTTTGTAAATGTTTAATTTCCCAAGCCTCTACTTACACTTAACAGAGGTATCAAAACTTCTCAGAAATTTGGAATGCATGGCTATGCTTAAAAAGGCTCTAGTGGTTATTAGCCTAGTACACACCTATGAAATTATGAACCTATTACTTCTATGTTGTAAGATCACATTGGGCATAATTAGTGAAGCAGACTAATTTGTTCTTTTTGTGTATATACTTATGTTGGTCTGTAAGGATCTCCATTAAGCAAGCAATAATGCCCGACAGGGTGTGTGTTAATGTGTAATTAACAGCCGCCAAGGGGTGCTATGAGGCCCGACACCACAGTGTAATAGCAATAATTAAAATCTGTTCCTATTTTAGAGCCTTTGTTCCCAATTTACTTTAGGCTTTATCCAGATTTCTTCAGCTGAAAGGTGCAGAGGTATGCAAACCTCTCTACTGCTGCTGATGCCAGTGGTCATCTCACTCACACTCTCTCACACACACACCTCTGCTTCAGAAAATGCATGCTAATGGAAACCCGGTTATTCTAGCAACTTTCTAACTTTATAAAAGCAATATTTAAAATATGTACCTTTTTATTCAGTCCATTTTTTCCCCCTTATTTGTGTCAGTCCAGATTTCTTGTGCTAAGCAATTAGAGGTTTGGTCGAGAGGTACAGAAATCTCTTAACTGATGCTGATGCTGTCAGTGGAAAGCTCGATCACTTGCACACTCTCTCTCACATGCACACAGTCTCTTCTGAGTTTGTGCACGCATTCACTCACACATGCAGATAGCAACATAAACACACACACACTTTTTTCCTGTTTCATTTATTTTTTTACACTCGCTAAACAGGAAAAGCGCTGATTAGCGAGTGTAAAATAGCTCAATCGATCTCTTTCTCTTACTCTCATACACTCACACACAGACATAGACATACGTGCACACACACACACACACACACATACACACCTGCGTGCGTGCTTTTTTATTTTGCACTCGCTAAACCACTACTCAACAAGCATAAAATAATGGCGGCCATTAGTTTTCTTCTGTCCGAGCTGCATGGCATGTTGATATGCTGCCATGAAGCAGCAGAGTCATTTTTCAGCGGGCATTACTTGTACATTAAAACCCTGCTGGAGAATGTTCTTTCTCTAATCAGGGCACTGATGTACATTTTACCCATTCTCTAAGATACATTAAAGTGTAGTGGTTATGCTCTGAAGTGTCTTTGTTTTACAATTAATTTAATTTCCAGTTTTATTCCTCATGTTAATGTCGCAAGTGATTTTGAAAAAAAATGAAGATTATAGCGGGCTGTTTTTTTTTTTATGTGTCACTATTTATTCATTTTTTCTTTATAGCCACAACCATACAACAATGTTATAGTAGGTATTAGCTGCTGATATGCATAAACTTCAATTGTTAAGAAAAATATCTTACATCTTTAGAAAAACATATTTTTTTACTTACATTGTGGCATCAACACTACATGATCACGTGAATTATTTCTCAAGGGAACCTGTTCCACCTGTAATATCTAGTGGTTAACTTGTTTTCTAGCTAGTAAAAAACTCCTACTGATTAACTCTAAAACTGAGGGAGTTAAGTTTAGCTTCTTGAAGCAGTATTTGCTAAAATACATTTAATTGAAAATGTTTCAATAATAAGCAAATAGCTGATACTTATTACATAGAAACACAATATAAAAGTATTATATTGTAGGCAAGACCCTTTTGTACCCTGTATTTAGAGGCCTTCACTTCCTTACTCACTGTTTCTTATTATTCAGACCCCAAAGATTATGGAAGGTAAAATAAGTGCAACTACTACTTTTACATATAACAAAACAAGAACATTTCTACTCTCTATCCAACAGTAGTATGTAGTGGTACAGATTTCTAAGCCTGACTTTGGGCAAATTGATTCTACTGCTGAAAATTCTGAATTAAAAAAAAATGATGACAAAAAGAAAAAAGTTGTCTGATACACACTAGGAAGGAAACGGAATTCTGCTAATTCATTTGATGTTGGGGTTTTCAATTTACTGTTGTTTACAAACATATACATCAAAACACATGCACAACAAGGTGTTGTTATGCTGGTGGATAATTCCTGTGGCCATGAAAGAAAACAGGTGTTTAATATTTGGAACACAAAATCTGAAGTTTGTGTTTTGTTGGTCATAGTATCTATCCTACAGCTTGCCCTGCCGTTAAAACTGCAGCATGTGAGACAAAGTGTAGAAGTCAGGTATCGCTTAAAGAACAGACTACATAAAGAGAGTGCTCACAAAATTTAGAAACCTTTGTGTTGCCCAAAGGATACCATATACAACAGAAGCAAGATTTTTTATTTCATGGTAATAGTCTAAATGAAAGTCTTTGAAGACAGCTTCATTTCTTCCCATGGTTTATCAGAATGTATTGCCTTGGAGGGGGTCAGGAAGCTAAGTTTAATGTCTTTCAAAAATGCCTTCAATTAATGTACTTCCTTTAGGAGACTGTCCTTTCAAGTAGGTCATTTGGTAGGGATCACCTTGTATCAAGAGGTAGGGAGAAAGGCTCTTAATATCGGAAACCATCCTCCTTAGACAGGAATTATTTCCCTGAAAACATACAGCAATGATATCCTAGTAATCCAAGCAATTCTGCTGCAGATATTGTAAGTAAGCCCTATTG
Organism: Protopterus annectens; assembly: GCF_019279795.1. Lineage (NCBI taxonomy): Eukaryota > Metazoa > Chordata > Ceratodontiformes > Protopteridae > Protopterus > Protopterus annectens. The sequence continues at coordinate 288,789,652 of NC_056742.1, forward strand.
TATTATCATTTCAATTTTATCATTTATCAGGTAAGCTTACTGACTGCAAGTGTCCTGTTTCAGTGGAGGCCTGGGAACACAGTCTGGTTAAGTGCCTTTCTCAGAGTCAAATGGTTTGTAAATAGTAAAAAAAAAAATCTAACTAGGAGTATATGATGAAGCTTATTAGCGGCCAGAGCCAGATCTTGGTCAAATGGAGCCCTAGGCAGTATAAGGGATCGGGCCCCCCTACACGCAGCATACCCCTCCACAGCCATTACAGTGTCCCATTACTTGGCTATTTCTCCCCAATGATTATAAACACTGCTAAAACATTGTCAGTATGCATACTATTTTCTTTACTTCTACAGTAATTACTGATACTCAGATTTAATGCAAAACGTTTATTTCAAATTTTATAGCACAAATACTGATAGACATTTGCTTAACAAAAAATAGAGTTTTGCAATGAAAACAGACTTGGCATTAATAGTAAACTTCCCTGCCTTTGAAACTCACATTCATTGAAACGTCAGAAAACCCACATTCAAAGAAAGTTCATCTGGCCAGTTCTGGATGAAGTTTACCTTTGGGCTATTTTCAAACCATAGTCCACTTGCACACATTTTTAGAACCATGCAGATCATGCTCTTTGATTCACCTTCCTGACTGTATTAAATTATATTCCTTGTATAATATAGCACTGCTTGTTAGAGTGTGTTTTAAAATTATAGTTTTAAACATTTTTCCAGTAAGCAATGAAACAAAACATATGAACCAATAATGACAAAACTGCCCATTTCAGAACATTTCACCCATAAAAGGCCATTCAGTATCAGTCAATATGCATAAACTATGCAGAAGTAAAAGTCAACTGAATAATTCCACATTAAAGAGATCTATAAATAATGAAGAGGTTGCTGCTAGCAAACAACTTTATATTTAAGTGTTTCATCTACAAATTCAGTGTCTGCTGTCCTTAAAGAATAAATTGTGTAATTTATATTAAAAAAATGGTAAGCTGGTAATGTTGCAATAGTGAAGAGATGGCAGTCAACACGTTCAATGTTACTAGGCATCTCATCCAAAGGAGGATACACTCAGCACCCTAACCTCCCTCCCTTAACATAGTATCAGCAATCCAGCTACATGGTGTGGGAGTAGAGCCCAGAGCCTGCTGCTACTAACACTGCTTTCAAATTCAATAGCACAAACAGTGATGGCCATTTGTTAAAAAAAACAGTTGCACACTGGAAACAGACTTAGCATGTGCAGCAATAAACTTTTCTTCCCTCAAAGCTCAGAATTCCTTGAAAATGCACTGAAGCTCACAATTCCTTGAAAATGCACTTTGAGTGGTCTGGTAGTTAGTGTAGAAGATTCAGGTTCTTGTCACCTGTAACTCAAGTACAGGGTTTGAACCTGAGCAAATTAATGTATACACAAACACACACACACACACACACACACACACACACATATATATATACACAATGTACGATTCAGTTGTTTGCTCATACATTTACCTTAATTCTGAAGTGGCAGGAAAATTCATCATGTTTAAAATTCCACATGCATATGGATACAGAAACGAAGAAGCAATAGCGGGAGGTATGTGTGTTGACACATGCAGGGACACACAAATACAAAGGCCAAAGGGCATTCATTCTCTTAAAGAATAATGAACACCTATATATATATATATATATATATATATATATATTTTTTTTTTTTTTTTGTAAATTACAAACTAAATGTTGTGATAGCCTTCCCAGTGAGTGAGGGACTCCTACCAGCTCTGTGGCTGTAGGCAACTGCCTTGGTCACTTAGTGCTGAATCCAGCTCTGTTAGCAACTCATAGTCTTAATCCTCAAAATTAATTTTCCAGACATATGTGCATTTATGAATACATAGTAATTTACAGGCAAATTAGAAAATAGTTGAATCACAAAATTTTAAGACATGCAACAGAAAAAAGTATTAATAATATTTCAAAAATTATTCTAGTAATAAAAGTAAGTGTATATTAAGTGAAATACAGAAACTAACTTCTGTTATCAGATCACTGAGATCAGTGCATACTTAGCTTACTATTAAAGGCTGAAACCAACATTTTCTTTAATTTCACCACAGAGCAGAAAGGAAAGCATTATGAATATAACATGTTATTGATTAATACTAAAGTGATCACTCAGCATCAGAGTATAGCGAACGTACATATAGAAAAAAATTGCGTAAACTTTTCTTCAAAATAAGCAGAGGCATATATCAGAGTCCTGTAGATACAAACGTTTGTGGCAGACATGGTACTGCTGCAACAAGTCAAATGAAATATTCAGGTTTCATTGTATAAGACAACATACTTGGTTTAATATATAGAATTAGACAGGATTTAGAATAGATAGGAATTGCTAACAGATATTGCTACATGATTATCAAAGCTAAATCCCCATCAATCATGTTAAACAAAAATATCAGCATTTAGACACATCAGTGGTGCCAGTTCACAAAAGGATGGAGCTCTAAACACATTTAGATACATTGGCCTGAATAATATTTGTATCATTGGAAGGCAATCATAATAGAGCTCATCCAAATTACACAGGGGGGACTACTTTGCAGAGATATGCAGCATTATGGGTTTGTTAAGGAGAAGATCTTGTTTTCTACATCTTACAGTATTCTTTGAAGATCTAGCAGCATTTGTTTAAGGGCAGATGGTACATGCTGGTTATCTTGGCCTAATGGAGGAATTTAGCACTATTCCACATAAGTAAAACTGACAAATTAAACACATTTCATTGTGTAAGATACGGATGTGGCCATAGGATACAATAAGTTGTGGGAAAATTAAATATCTGCTCCCATGGGAGTTAAACTCTAGAATCCAACATTGGTCTGTATAGGGCCCATTTATTAGGCTATTCCCAAATGTAAAAGTTGGGAGTGTGTTCTAGATAACCAAGTATGTTCACGACTGCAAACTGCGTAGCATAATGACATCAGCAAAAAATGCTATAATTTTCCAAGATTGTGTACAAAAGTAAACATTAAATTTGGAAACTTGGCACTAATACCACATATTATAAATACAAAATGCATTGCCAAAGACTAAAAAATTCTGAACTATTAAAGATATTGAAATAGTGGATGACAATTTAGAATTTAAACATGGTAGTCCATCTAATTTTAAATGCATATTTAATCATTTTGTTATGACATTATCAGTTTATACCTTAAAACTTCATACCAGACCAGTCTGAAAAAGTCTTAAAAAAAGTGGAAGTGAGACAAAAGTACTAAATGAGTAGTGTTTATAAACATTTTTTTTTAAAGTTCACCTGATATTTTATTTTCCACATTATCCTTGTTTTGGTTTGTTTTTAAAGATTTGATAAGAAAGAGGAAGAAGCTGAATCACTTTTCTGATTGTACTGAAGAAATCCATTATTGAATACACATCTGTGTTTTCTAGCACTCATATGAGCCACGTGAAATAAATTGAAAAGGTGCGTTGTTTGCTTATCATAGAGGATCAAAGTCTGAAGTCTGTAGAAGGCCTACAGGAATTGTTATCATTATATTCAATTAAATATGTATAGTAACCTTTGTATGGTCAGTAAAATAATGACTGGGATTCAGAAAGGACTACTGCCAGTGGGAAGCCCCAACACAGGTGGCCATCAGATACCCTTCCTGATTACCAGACAAGCCCACCACAATGATTTTACAGTCAGTAGGATGACTGTGGTTGGACTTCTTTCCACAGCTGTGCTGCATGTTAATGAGTTATTTTGATGGAATTCAGTCAGTAGGATGACTGTGGTTGGACTTCTCTCCACAGCTGTGCTGAATTTTAATGAGTTATTTTAATGGAATTCAGTCAGTAGGATGAATGTGGTTGGACTTCTCTCCACAGCTGTGCTGCATGTTAATGAGTTATTTTGATGGAATTGTTTGTACTAATTAGCCATGCTTCCTTCCCTAGAAATGTCTGTATGAAGGGGATTTGTACAGCCAAGTGCATAACTTATTTAATTTATTTATTTATTTATTTATTGACATTTGTTTACCAAAAAAAGTCTGACTGCATACAGGTGCTTCTTTACACTCCAAGATATCATATGTAATGCAATCAATAGTTACAATAAATGTTACAACACAGTTTCAATGAATACATATCATAATAGACAGTATAATAAAGTTTGTACTGAAACTCACAAACAGTAAATTTACAAGCCTTGTACTGAGACGTTAGAGATAGATGAATGGTGTATAAGGTAGGACACATTTAAGAAGTACAGTAGAGAGGTACTAAAGGAGATGAGTATGTTTGGGTGTTAACAGAGTAGTGATGGAATAATAATTTGGTGGTGCTAATTAGAAGTAGGTACAGTAGTTTAAGACATACATTAAAGTGAGATATTAGAAGGGGATAACTTATCATGGCCAGTCAAGTTAATTAACACAACCAAAATGCTGATTTCTTCCACTATTTCCATTGGGAGAGATGGCATTGCAGCAAGTTTTGGGGAGTTTACTGGAGAGGTAGTTGTGCGGGTATGTATGTGACAACATCTGTACATGTTTCTAGGGGTATATGCATACATACATGCATGCAAGTATTTCAAGCATGAGAAATAATGCCCTTCTAGCCTGCCAGTATACCAAAACAGCTGTCCCAGAATAAATGCCCAGCTGTTCTTACAAATATCTGACCTTGTGCTTGCTTTAATATAAATTGGTAGTCTGTTTCATGCATCAGCTGCTCTCTCAGAGAACCAATTTTATACACTTCTCATTCCTGTAGAATCTTCTAGATATATTGTCTGATGATTCTCCAGTACATTTTGATAACCCCAAACATTCCCAGAAGTAGTTGTTTCTAAAAACCCTATACATCTGAATAAGGTCTCCTCTTGAATATCTATATGAGACATTGTTCAAGTTTAGATATTTTATTCTTTCATAATAACTTAAATGTTCACATCCATGTATGCCCTTGTTATATTTCCACTGTACTCTTTCCAGCTTACTGAGGCTTGTTTTCTTATAAGGATTCCATTTTGTTATTCCATACTCTAATTTGACTCTAATGTAACTAACAAACAATGACTTCATCATTTCTGATTTCCTAGATAATTTTGTTTGCTACCTATAGTTCTATAACTGTCATTAACCAATTAGTTGGCATTATTAGAAAAACTCAAAGCTGGATATATCCAGATACCCAGGTCCTTAACTGAATCTACAGTTTCAATGACTGTTTGCTGTATTAAATATTCACCTTTTAATTTATGTCTCCCAAATCTCATATGCTTAGTTTTTGATGTATTTATCAGCATATCATTATCCTGTGCCCAAATGGTCAATTTAGCCAAGTTCTCTTGCGGGTATGCCCTATCTGTAACACATGTAATCAGTTTACCCATTTTTAAGTCATCTGCATACAGATTGTAGAACACCTCAGATAAAAAAGATAGATCTGAAAGATAAAAATCTAAACAAGAGTGGGCCTTGAAGTTATTTGCTGTATGATACTTGCCATGTTCTATTTGTAAAACATGCAGCTATCTATCTCATCTAGAGTACATCAATACCTAGTTGTTCTAATGTATTGATCAGTGTTTTGAGTATGACCCAATCAAATGCTGAAGTTTAATCTATATAAATTACATCACAGAATACTTTTTCATTCATAGATATTATTACATTGTTAAAGAACATAATGTTACAGGTAGTAATAGATGTATTTTAGATATATTTTCAACATATGCATGCTGATATGTGTTATCAAGTCCCACCCCTCACAATTATGACACTAATTTATTCAATATAATCTTCTCCATTACTTTCCACAACATGAAGTAAACTTATGGTCTGTATAACTCTGAGTTTGTCCTCCTCCCCTGTCCCTTAAATACAGGTTTAACAAGTGTGTCTCCAATCTCCTGGAATCTCCCCATATTTATTCAGCCTAGTAAATACCAGATATAATGGTACTGTAAATTCATGCCAAAGTGTTCTCAGGTCATTATTACTAATTCAGTCTCCTCGCTGTACTTTGTTTGGATCCCATTTGCATGGATCAATATGATCTAATTTGACTTTAGTATCTGAGGTTACCTGGATGTCATTAGGACAATGTATCATCTGCTTTGTACAGCCAAATTGCTTAGCATAAGATTTTGTAAATATATTTATAATCTGTTGTGTATGAGAATCTACACACAATTTATCAGTTCATATATATATTTACTCTTACCACTTGTTATGTATCTATAAAATGGTTTCCTATTATTCTCAATATCGTTTTATACATTTCCTTCAAATTTTTCTTGATCTTGTCTTACACTATGTTTAAGTTGTCTGACCAGCTTGTTTATTTCATTTTGCAAAGTCTTAGTTGGACCTCTTTTCCATTTCTTATATTTTTTGTCTCTCACCTTAATCGGGTATCTTGTTCTTATGGAAATATATCCTCCTGAGGCCATGTGCATAGATCCTTATAGCAAACTTTTTTTTTTGTTTTTTTGCATTCAAACAATTCCTCTTTCAAACTCTCATCATTCCTTCTGCAGTTTTCCACTGAAAGTATCACTCCAATAGTTTTACGTAGTGAGCATTTTGCTTCCATATGATCTGTTATTACTGTTCTGTGCATTGGTTTAATTTCAGTTTGGAAGAAGTATCTAGTAACAAGTTAACCTTTATACCCCTACAATCACTGCACAGCAACAGCGATAAAACTTTACATGAAGTAACAGTATTTCTTTAGGAACACAAACAATGTCTAGTATGTTCCATTCCCTGGTAAGGTTTATCACAATCTAAAGCAATTGTTGTCCTGGACATATATTGTAAGAAACGTCCTTACTAATGCTGTTAAATCAGTATTATTCCAGTCTATTTCTGTTAAATTTAAGTCCCTGGACACTGTTATTTTTCTCTCCTGTTTTTCATTCAAGAAATGTATGAATTTTTCAAGGTCATTGACACTTGACTTTGGTGGTCTGTACACACTAACAATTGTTATATGTTCCAGGGATACCTTTTTTGTCACAGTTGCACAAGCTACAGTATTAATGTTATCACTGAGCTTGTAATAATCACAGGTCTCAAACAATATTTAATCCCTATCATAACACCTCCACCTGATTTTTTGTTAGGATGTCTGTTTCAGTAAAAACATTTATACCCTGAAAGAACTGGTCTCCAGTCATTGTTCTTTAACCATTTTTCACAAACAATGACATCAATGTTGTGGGAACTTAGCAAATCTTCCAGTAAAAAAGCTAATTTTATTATTAATGTTCCTGGCATTAACAACCATCAGAGTTGCATCAAATCTTGCTATCTGTGAACTGTTAAACTTTTGACCTAGCAAAATCCTGCCTTCTGTTTTTCAAATATTGCAAAATAACGGCAAGCAAAAATTCTCTTATGTATTTATTTATTCATTTATTTCATTTTGATGACAGTGGATATCCACTTGGCCTAAAAGAACTCATTTTTCAGTGGAGGCCCGGGGAGAAAAGCTCCAGTAACAATGACAAACATATAAATATATACAAATACAAAACAAAGTAGACATCAGTTTTATGTAGCATCTTGCAATGATAAATTCTACAATATTAAAAGTCAGTTACTAAACAGACTGTACACATGCTACATTTTTAAGACTCATTAACAGTGAATTACAATTGAACAAAAGAAAATTGTTGCAAATAAACTAATAAAGTTTGGAGTAAGGTTTAGGAGGAGCTGCAGGGCAAAGGATGTGAGCGCAGAGATTATGCAGAAAGTTAGAAGATGGGTTTAGATGTAGATGATAGAGGGTACTATGTTGGGAAGGAGCATGGGATTCCCACTTTGAGGATAAGTAAGAATGATCTTCCCTGATCTTGACGTGCACGCCATCCTGTCTGAACATATATGTGCAAAATTAGGCTCCAATGCTCTATACATTTTCATTTTTTTAAATGGAACATTTTTTCATGTAGGTATTTATCCAAAAAAATCTTTTCATTCACAGTTACCTGACTTTCCATTCTATATGTGATTTGTGAAAAATACATCTTAACTTTACAAGCTATGCTATCCAAGAGGGCTGTAAGTTTCCCACTAACAGTCAGGCAGTCCTTTTGGATGAGATAATCTCTGCTAAGATAAATAATAACAGATCCATATGTCCTAACATTAAGGTGTTCTAAGGCCTTTCACATAGCCTCTATTTTTGAAACTGTCAATCATAACACCATTTGATGTTCATTATATCTTCTGCAAATGTTGGTATCAGTTCTTCTAATAACTGAATTTCCAATTACAAGAATATTTTTCTGATGAGATCAGAAGAATCTTCAACTTCTAATTCAATAATATCTGTTCTATCAGTTGTTAGAAAAGAATGATCTTCATCACCATCAATCTAATTAATCACACTGTTTTCATTGCTTATTACATGGGCAAGCATGCACTTCTCATTCAGCTGGCTTTGTACATCCATAGCTTGTTCCATGTTGTCAACATCTGTCTCTCCTCTTTTTTCTTACAGTCCTGTTCTTCCGTCCTTCCACATTCAGATTTGATCTCCTCCTGTTCATCTGCCCTTACTTTTTTTCTCTACATTCTGTTTTGCAAAAATGATGCCTTTTTTTCTGTCAACTGAAGGTTTTCTAGTAGAATGATGTTATCATTCCTTGTAATCTGTTTTGATATATAACAAAGCAGTGTCCTTAGTATGCATTCTCTCTGCTTTATAGACATTAATCCGTTTCTTTCTCTTCCTAATTATTTGTTGTGAACGTTGTCTTTTATTTTTATTTTCTTCTATATGGAGTGAATATTCAGATTGCTGAATACTTGTATGCAGAATTCCAAAGTTGTCAGTTATATTATCTTGTTCAACAGGGGTCGAGTGATCTTTACTGACAATAGACACTTCATGTGTTAAATGTGTTCTATTTGCTCTTTGCCTAACATTATTTATTTCATCAATTCAGTCATTAATATATGTAACAACAGTTCTCCAAGCTGAGCCAGTTCCACAAGTGCAATTGGCATTAGTAAGTTGAGATGTATTACTAATAATGCTAAACAAATCATCCAGCTTTTGACATGAGAAACACAGATCACCAGTGTTATTAGGTGTGACCTTTAAATATGCACAGCATTTAGTACACTGTATAAGATACTTGTGTTTTAGCAAATCATTAATTCCATACTCATTTAAGGAATCCATTTTCAGATGCAAATGAATAAATAATTGTAAAAGAATAGGGTAATCAAAATCAGTTAACACAGAATTCAGAGAGATTTTAAGTCAACTTCTATGAGAACAATCACACAAACAATATACAACAAAATATTAAATTAAATAGAAAAAAGTTGTTGCTCTGATTATACCTGTTGTGAAAGTCGCACAAAAGTGGGAATTCATTTGCATTTTCCACAGCAGCTTCTGCTCTCTATCACTTGTACTTGCACCTCATTTTAAAAGTAAAGCTCAATACATTACAGACCAACACAGGATTGTTTCAAATATGCTCTGGATTGTCCTCTCTGCAGTCTGTGAATTTATAGCTGACTAGGCCCCTTGGGATGACTACAGTTTGCCTGCCTAAAACCTATCCCTTTCTTCCTACAAACACTGAAAAACAGTGGTAAAAAATAAAATATAATTCAAAATAAGGCTCAGTCTTGGGCTTTCCTATAGGTTGGATTGTTTGAAAACTGTTTTATGTAGCTGATATTTAAACACAGCATTTGTGAGTAGCTGTGCACTATGCAAAGGGGGTCATCACTGCCATGTATAAACACAAATGCTTAAAAAGTCAAAATTTCCCTAGATGACTGCACAGGGACCCTCCTAAGCTTCCCTGCTTCTCGGAGCACAACACAGTTTCACACTGCTGCCCAGAGAGCCACCCAGCTGCGTTTTTTGAGGCACCAATGCAGGTTTCCACCTCTAATCCTAACATAATTTAGCTGATTTTACTAGTTCTACAACAGAACATAGTCTATCTAGCCCACCCTCCACCACTTATTACAGAATACACCTGGCATAATGAAAGGTCAGTTTCCCACAGTTTCTCCAGCCAGCCTGATTGACATGAGCATCCTGAGGCAATGTAGCAATTGCCTAATTTATACAGACAACTTATTACTTCTAAAACATGCAAAAACAATATGTGAGAGATGTAACTACACTATGAATCTGGAATTAATGCTCTCTCTCTCTCGCTCATGTAACAACAAACCAAATACCAAGCAGGTTGTCCGCACCCGCACTCCACCTCCCACACACATCAAGCACACAACACATAAACCCACATATGCAGAAGTACTCAGTAAAAATATGCCAAAAGAGCAAAAACCTCCCAAGTTTAAACCTTCTGCACACAATACGGTCCCAACAGCATCCACTATACATAATAACATACACATCAGTGTCTCGCCCAATAATCCTCTAAGGTAAAACATATCTAAACCAAATGTCTTGGTCATAGACAACTCCATAGTGTGACATACAGATGTCCCCCTCACTAGGATTGACAAAGAGAAAGCCATGGTCAGCTGCCTGTCTGGTGCCAGGATCCGCTAAATCACATACGCACTCACGTCTCTGAACAACAGACACTGTTATGACTCTGTCATAGCCCATGTTGGAGTGAATGACTTGAGACATACCTCACTGGACTATATGAAGAGAGACATGATGGAGTTTCAGATTATGTGTCCCAGACAGGTATGTCCCTAGCCCTAAGCAACATTCTCACCTCACACAGGATGATGCCATAATACAAGCAAAAAATTATTGACTTCAACAATTGCTTAGTTTCTGGTGTCAATCCAGGGGATACAGTATCCGATAGCCTGGGGTGATATGGTGAACAGACCATGCTGCTTTGCCAGAGATGGTCTTCATCTGTCACATCTAGGCTTTAGGTTGCTGGCAAAGGTACTTGCCTCCCCCATAGTGCCTTTTTTAGGAAAAAGTCATAAGAACAAAATTCCTGATGTACAAATATTCTCCAGAAACAAACTCAGGGTTTTTCTCTAGGAGTCTAAACCAGAAACTGCACTCACCTGCAGCACTTCTCACCTGGAAGATGCTGATGTCTGCCCAATCACAGATACCTAGTTCAAGGCCTCAGAGTGTACCCTGGCCATGCAGGGCTACAATATCTTCCACATGTTCAGACCACACAGCAAACATGAAAAAACAAGGGGGTTGGAGGAGTATCATCTTCGTTAAAAAATATATACACCTCTAGACTGGTTAAACAGTGCGGCTGCCTAGAGTTGCTCCACGTCCAACTAACTGTAGGAAAGATCCTCCTCCATGTCATTGTTAGCTGGAGCTCCTCCACCATGAACTAAGAAAACCACACAACCTACCTGGACCTACTTGAGTCTCACAGTACAACCAAATACCCTTGTCATGGATGACTTTGACTATCTTTCCATCAATTGGGTAACATATGTGAGCACAAACTTGCTCAGCCAAATGTTCCTGGACTTTGTTAACACAAATGCTCTGGAGCAGATAGTCAGCAACCCCACAAGGGGTTCAAACATCCTTGACATAGCGCTTATCAACATGGGGGATAGCTGCACTACCCCATGTGTGGGCCTCTCCCTGGTAAAGTCCAATCACAAATCAGTCTCATTCGAAGTAACAATTATACCTGACCCACCCTCAGGAGCAAAAAGGTTAAAACATTTCTCCAAAGCAAGCTATAGCCTACTGAGCAATGGTATCAATAGTTTCAGACCCCTTGCCAACACTGACAGCAGTGACCTGTATACTGAGGTGTACACAAATGTCCTGTATAAACACCTATATAAATGTATAGACTCAACCTTATTGGAATGGATCAAGGCATGATCCTCACAAAAAAATAAGCCACCCTGGTGGACATCCAGCATAAATAGGTTATGCAATAAGAGAAAGAAATTGCTGTCAGAAACAAGAGGGAATGGTCCCAGCAAAGGAAGAACTCCCTTCAAAGCATAAACAAGCAGATCAGACATCTTGTAAGGTTCTCTAAAGCTAATTATGAAACTAAATTAGCATCCCTATCTAAGGTAAATCACAAAGCATTCTTTAGCTACATCCGAAATCTAAAAGGGAAGGCCTAGCTTTCTGCTGAACTAGTTGTGGACGGTACCACTTGTACTGAACCTGAGGATATTACCAACCTGCTAGCAGACAGTTTTGGAGAAAACTTCACTCCCCTATTCCCACCAATCATACCCCATAACGTACCTGTCTTTAGTCCTCTGCCTAAAATCTCCAGAGAGCAGATCATAGCCACACTCTCCAAGGCCAAAACCACAGCCTCTATGGGATTGGACAACATCCCAGGCTGCCTATTAAATGGTCTAAAACTGGAGTTAACGGAACCGCTGAGTGCAGTCTTCAATCTCAGTCTAAGCACTGACTTTGTCCCGGCTGAGTGGAAAACAGCAACTATCCTCTTGCACAAAGGGGGTCCCTCAACCAACACCAGGAACTATACACCCATAAGCCTAACCAGACTTCTCTGCAAGGCCATGGAGAGAGTCATCATGGATCTTATCAACAAGGATATAGGTGACCTTCAACTCTTCACCCCATTCAGGTTTGGCTTCATTAAATGCAGATCTTGCCTGCTAAACCTGGTGGACGTCTTCAAGAATGTCACCAAGGCCCTGCATGAAGGCAAGACAGTTCACACCTATCTTGGCCTAGCCAAGACCTTTGACACAATCCCTCAGTCAGGCATCACTGAAAAACTCAGCCAGCTGGGGATTAACCCTTACATCACTAGATGGGTTGCCAGCTGGCTGAAAAACAGAACAAATACAGTCAAAACTGGGGATGCCAATTGTACTAGCAAACCTGTTACCAGTGGTGTTCCACAGGGATCTGTGCTAGTCCCCCTACTGTTTGCTATCTATTTTTCAGAAGTCCAGGTGAAAATAGATGGCCTATGGCTTACCAAGTTTGCTGATGACTGGAAAATGGGGGCAATCATCGAATCCCCCAAAGATGTCATCATACTACAAAATGGGCTTACACAGACAAATGATTGGTGTCAAAGCCATGGACTTAAACTAAATGCAAAACAATACATTATCATCCCCTTCAGCAAAGGAGAAACCCCTGTTAATTACACCATTAATAATTTCTCCCCATGTTCAAACCCTGTGGTGAGAAATTTAGGAATGCAAGTTGATAGCAGCCTTAAATTTGATCATCAGGTGTCCACAATTGTAAGGAAGGCCTTCTGCAATGCACACCTCATACGCAAGGGTATAGCATTGAAGCTAACTCCCCTGTAGTTGGCTCTCATCAGACCAATAATAGAGTACAATGCTCCTTTCTGTATGTATCTCACCAGACATCTGCAGCAACTGGAGAGACCTCAGAGGTTTCTCACTAAGAAAATTAATTGCCTACAAAACATGACCTACACGGACAGACTGAGGGTCTTCTCACTTTACTCAGTATCATATAGACTGCTTAGAGGCGACTTGTGCCTAGCCTACAGAGCAGTCTCAGACCCTGCCTTGATGAAGCTGCTGCACAACTGCAAATACAATGGGACAGGATTCACTCACTCTAGGGATCTTACCCTAGCCTGCAATAGTAACAGGACATGCTGGGGAGAGAGATATGTCTCCCACAGGTTGCCACTCCTCCGGAACAAACTCCCAGTTCATGTAAAACAGAGCTCCTCAATGACCCTGTTTAAGTGTAAATTGGACAGGATGGAAAACTGTAAATTTACAATGGGGTTCACCTATGTCCCTCTTAGACAGGGGTAGCTGGTGCTGATCTTAGACATGCATGCAAATACAGACTATATATCTTGGTCTATAAGGGAACAAGGGTATAACATGGCTAGGCATGTAGAGACGTTAGGGCCAATAGCTTAGTAACCTCCTATGATCCTAAAATACCAGGCAACTGCACAGTCAGTCCCAAACCAGCACAGGATTGTTTAGATAAGCTCTGTAGTGTATGAATGGTCTTGGTTGAATATGTTTTCATATGTCTGCCTAGGTAGTTACTGTGGGTGGTAATTTAGGGGTCGATAGAGCATGGTGCGTGTTTGTGTGTGTGTGTGTGTGTGTGTATGGGTGAGTTTGGCCATTTGTGTGTGTGTGTGTGTGTGTGTGCGTGTGTGTGTGTGTGTGCGTGTGTGTGTGTGTGTGCGTGTGTGTGCGTGTGTGTGTGTGTGTGTGTGTGTGTGTGTGTGTGTGTGTGTGTGTGTCTGTGTGTCTGTGTGAGTGAGCATATGTGCTTGTATGAATGTTTGTATATGTGTGGCCAAGTGACTAAAGGGGATATGGGATAGCAGCATGCCTCTCAACTTCTTGTTCAAGATTCAAGACAAGATCCAAAATCAGGAAAAAATTATAAGTATTACAACAATTAACTTAAAAAGTTAATTGCACAACGGTTTTTGAATTTTCTAAACAATAAGAAGTATAAAACTCTAATGTCTGGCATTACTGATGGACTCTAATCCTTAATGATTTAGAGGCAAGACAAAAATAAGACAGAAAATCATAGCTTAGAAACATACTGGCACAACCAGTGTTACATTAGTATGTTACTCCTCATTGCTCAGTAAATTTTGGAGTGATAAACCCTAAATATGTAAGGCAAAATTCTTGAACAGTTGAGAAGTACAGACAAAAAAGTATAAAATATCATGCTGAATAAGTACGGATCTTATTCTCATCTAAAGAATCAGGGACGGGTCAAAATCAGAGTCAGATGTTAAATATTGCTATCATATATGTAACTACTGAAAGAATTACAGGTTTTGCTTTAGTATGCATTTTCTAAATGATATGAAGTCTGCAAATCAAGTACACCATTATTTAGTGACTGCAGTCCTCAAAAACCTATTAGAAAATCATACATTTTTCAAGGAACACACATCTGCTCTGTTGACAAATTGAAAAAGCCTTATAGTTCAGTACAAATAGTAATGGATAATGTCTCACAGTGATGTACACTACTGTAGTTCTAATACATTTGATTCCTTTTGGCATCTTCTCTATTAAATAGTTGAGATTAAATGTGCGACTTCATAGTGTCAGTCTGAAATCTCTCTCGCTTTTTGTTTTGTACAACAAGCAGAGTAAGACAAAACCAGGAGAATGTGTGGTAAAGGAAATATCTGAATCTCATCAGCTAATTAAGAAGACACAGTGTTGGAGAAGGAGCATGACCATACAGCTCAACCTCTTACTGCAAGAAATTTGGACAAAGCCTGACATAATGGGGGGACAAAGGCCCAAAAAGTGGGACATATTCTTAAATATTGCTCCTATAAACTTAGAAAGTTGATAGACTAAAATGATTTATATCAACATGCATTTTATGAAGGATTTGAAGTCTAAAAGTCAAATGTATGTCATTATCTAGTGATTTCAAGCCTCAGATCATCCGAGTGATTTGCTAAAAAACTGCAAATGTTATGAGAAACAGACCAAAAATGTGAGATAAAAATCTGGAAATGCTGCAAAAATCTGGATAGTTGAGAGGCATGAAACACAGATATGAATGAGGCAATATCAGGGACATTCTGCAAAATCAGGAACAGACAAGAGCTACAGGAGCACCCACTTTGTAATGATGGTGTTGCCTGGCTGTAAAAACATAAACACTGCGGTCATTGCTGACATTTCTGTTGTTGTTCTTTCCCCTTTCCTTCTCTTGATCAATAATCACTGACAAAAAGGAAGAGTTATATCATGCAGTCCACGTTTTCCTAATGGCGTTACGGGAACCATGGATTCAATTTGTGACAGACATTCATTTAATAAGCCAATTGTTTTTCCACCATACTGTTAGACATCTGCTCATCCCAAACTGAAACATTCTGCAATCTGGAAGCTGGGGGAACCTTGCAAAAAAAGTTGAGTTCAATTTGCTTATTCTACATTTTAATGTGAAAAAAGGGGGGGGCACACATAGTGTAGTGTTAATGTTTGTGTATGGATTGCTAAGATATGCGCATCAAACAACTTGTTCCACCCAGAAGGCTGTGCTGTGGGTGCTTCTTAATTTATGCTACAACATATTTAAAAAGAGAAGATTTTAATATTTTTTTCAGTATAAACAGTACAATTTTAAACTATCTTTGCAGATCCACAATTGTAGAGTTCTGTTACTGTGTTGATGCATCCATACATCTTTTATAAACACAGAAACAGGGAACTTAGACTTATGATCATCCAGATGGGCTGTAGGCATGGTGTGAACAATTAACTTTCCTACACTGTTGTTGTAAGTGATAAGTAAGGAATAACACCAACCAAGCTTAAGACAAGACTTTCATATTTGTCCAGTATGACTTTGGAACTCTTATCTTGTGTCTAGGCCTATGAGCAAGCTTTTCTTACAGCAGTTTACATCTGAAGCCTTCCAGGAAGGCTAAAATTCTCTCATGGGCCATGAACTTTATACTGAAACCAAGGACTAAGTCCCTGTTTGAGTCCCACTTCTCATTTACTTTGAAGCACCTTTTCTTGAAAGAGACTATGCTTGTTCATACTCACCACTGCCAGGAGATTATACAACTCGCTTTAATATATTTTTTACTGTCTACAGTCTTTCATAAAGACATTGTGACTGTGTTTTTCAGTCTGACTATTTCCTAGAAGTGATGTCTTACCTAGCACTCAGTCTGAAAGTGCAGTTACCATATTTTTATTCCTTAATCTCAAAACCCAGAGGAGAGCTGATGAGTCCAGAAAAGCAACTGTAGGTTGTTTCTTGTTTAAGATTAAAAACATTATAGTATAGGATGGACTTTTTGTTTCATTTACCCAAAATAAATTAAGAGATTTCCAGCTCTGTTATGCATTCCAATCAAGATGTCACTTGCACTATAATTTGCTGTGGTAAAGATCGTGTGCAATAGGAGAACTTACCATTGTAACATCCTAGGGAGTTGCTGCTCCCACAGAGTGGCAATTCCATGATAAGTAAAAGAAGATCTGAATAAAAATTACTTTTCTTTTGATAGTTTAAATTTCCCTCAAATTCAGGAATAACCCAGGGATGCTGCTGAATGCCTGGTTGCACCCAATTCATCATACCTAGCATAGGGATGGCATGAGATTGTTAGCGTCAGTAGTGTTCCACTGACCAATGAGAATAAGAACTAAAAAAAAAAAAGAAAACCAATTACTGTCCAACGATTCTCCCTATCAAAATGTCAGCACTCGTAATGCTGAGTACAGGCACACTGAAAAAAGAGACTGCAAATGCAGAAGTGCAACTATAAAACATCACTCTTCTTTTTTGCAAGCGGAAGCCCCTCTGAACCCTCTAATGTGAGGAGCAAGCCCCCCACCTCCTAAACTTCAATATACCAACTACAAGATTGCCATACCTAAGGAAAAGGGGAATATTCTGAGAAATGGCCATTTTGGACCTTGTATATGTACGATGTCCTTCCATTTCAATGTTGCAGTATTCCTTACAGTAGGAATCCCCTGCCAAGGGCAGCCCAACATCTGGCCAGTATACCAAAGTCTTTAGGTTGCTAAGGGTATGCCATACATCACACATATGCTCCCCATGTACAGTGTAGGGCATAAAGGTGACATCTGGATGTACCATCCTCAGAGCTTCTTTGCCGCCAGTCCGAACACCATTTTCATGCTCAGTTCATTTGCTGGTTAACTAAGCATTTTTCAGATAACTGCCTCATTGTGGTTTGTTTTTTTTTCCATTATTTTTGTTGTTTGTGGGGTTCATGTCATGCAGACAGGGTAAATGCCAGTGCAGGAGACAGATTCCCCATGAACACCATCATGAGCAGTGTTTGTTTCATCTAGATGCTTCCCATGCCTTTACGTCCTGTTCTGTTTGCCAGGCTTTCATTCCAAAGACTCTATGTAGTTGGCTTTCCTCTTTGGCCATAAATATAAAATCAATGTCTTAAGCTTTTGGCAAAAGATGCCATGGAAGGAACTGCCTGTTCCGAGAGTCAGCTTTGTGTGAAGAAGAAGGCTAAGAAAGTTAGGTCTGAACCTTTGGCTGTGTCACCTCTGCAAGACATCTCTCTCAAGGCTCATGAAAGCCCAGAAGATTGCCTGGCTCCTTTGTTGGATTCCTCTGCTGTAATCACTTTGGAGGCCGGCATGAATCTGGCTTCCCGCAGTTCCCTTGAGGCCTTGCAGATATCCGCTTTGGATGTTCAGGGGAAACCGCAGCTGATTATTACCAAAGGGCCTAGGGGTATTCCTCAGATTTTGGTTAGGGAGGTGTTATTAGGGAGGAGGTACTGACTACCAATATAGAGTGTCATACGGGGTCTGAAACTTCTAGGTTTTACAAGGCTGATGTCCCTTTAAAGAAGAAATAAAAAAGCTGAACATGTTTCTCCTCCTCCTCCTAAGCACCCTCAGAGTGAATGGCAGAATTTCACTCCAAGTTTGTTTAATGCCCTTATGGCTTTTAAGCATCCTCAAGGAGTTTCTGTTCCGGCTCCCCCCTTGGTCTTCTACTTTTCTTAAGAGGCCTAGGGAACAAGATTCCTCTGAGGTGGAGGAGGAATCCCTTGCTTATTCTTCAAAGATTCTTTCTCCTTTGGACTATGGTTCTGAGGAAGAGAAGTCCACTAGTCCTGACTCCTTTTGAGATTTCCTCTGTGGACACAGTTTCCAGAATGATGGAAATTTTCTAATGGGATTTTGCCCAGGTGTCTGAGATTCAGAGGAAGTATTAACAGCTTCTGCAAATGGACTTTCCTAGACCTTCTGCTGTTCCTCCTGTTCTGGCTGCTTGATGCTAAGGGTCTCCTACTCCCACAACTATCACTGCAACTGCCTCCATTCTAACAAAATTTCCAAACAATGGAATAACCTTCCTCAAAATATAGCTAATAATCCACAGTAATCCACACTACCAAAACTTCAAACTACTTCTACACAACTGTCTGGCTACTCATTGGCTTTGTTCCTGTCATCCTCCAGGCTGACATCTAACCCTCCATCTACTATCTTGTCTCCTCACCTCTCGCTGTTTCATTGCTCTTCACCCACTTTCTACATCTTCTCTTTCTCCCACTATCTTCTGTTGTTCACAGTAATCTACTACTGTATGGCACCTTTTGAAGTCCATTTTATTAATAATTATGCTATGCTAGAAACTGCAATTTCAAGCCCCATTACTTGACAGCACATTCTCAAGGAGTACCTGTATTCAATAATTACTCTGTTATACACTGTAAGCTCAACCCAATACAATCCTAGAAAGTTTTCTTAACTAAACAATAATCTGCATAATTTATATTTTTGTAACATTATTGTTTGTAGTTTAAACCTTTACACAAATCTGGGCTTGTTCACAACTAAGTGCTCTGTTTTAATATTTGTGCTTGTCTTGAATATCAAATGTAAATAATGTACTGTTTTTCTGGAGCTTTTCTCCCCGGGCCTCCGCTGAAAATGGGCCACTGGCCCAGTCAGACTATTTCCCGGTTAACAAATGTAATAAATAAGTTCTTGGATCTGAAAGGCTATTTTGTGTGTTATACTTTTCATGGTAAGAGCCTTCCTTCTTCTGTAGATGCTCATTCTACTAGAGTTGCGACTTCTCATTCTTTTTTCAAGGGCTTAGATACTAATTCTATTCTTGAAGCAGCTACTTGGACTTCTGCACATGCTTTGACCAAGCACTACAAGTTGGATGGTATCTCTAGAGCTAGAGCTGGTTTTGCTAGGGCCATTCTTCATGGCTTATTAGAAGACTCTACTACTCCTTCCTCCTCCCAAATTTCTTCATGAGCTTTGGCACTCCAGCATACATTAAGAATACTGCAACAGTGAATGTAAGGACATAGTAGAGTTGTATAAAACCTTACCATAACAGTAGATGCCCTTACATTCACTGTTGCAGTATTCACTCCCTTCCTGCCTCCCCCTGCTCCTTTTTCTTTCTGGGTATACTGGTTACCTCCTGGGTTTCTTTAGACTGGTGTTCCTACTGGGACAATCAATTCTGAGGATGGTACATCCGGTCATCACCTTTATGCCCTACACCACATGAGGAGCATGTGTGTGATATTTTGCATACCGTAAAGCAACAGTAGGCTTTGGTATACTGGCCGAAGTCGGGTGTCTGTGGCAGGGAATCCCCATACATTAAGAATACTGCAACAGTGAATGAAAGGACATCTGCTGTTAAGGCAAGATGTTATACAACTGGACTTTCTCTTTATTTTAATATAGCATTTCGTATCTGTTCAGAAACTGACTATCATGTTTTAATTCTTACCAGAGTAAATGTTCTTTCTTGAACTCATCTTTTTCCTTTTTTACTATAATCTGCATTACCTATACCGCATTACTTCCTTTGAATTTTATTTCAGGTCAAGTCCTACTTATCAAAATTCAGACATGCATGATGGTAGAGCTGGTATGCATAGAAAAACATGGTCTCTCTAAACACGTATTTCATTCATTCAGATTCTTATTAAGGAATGTTGTATCAGCTGCACAGTCTTTTACTAAGTATCATATTTAACCTGATTTAGAGGTATCCTGTCACACTTCCTTTCCATGTATTCCATTTTATTCACCTGTAAAAGTGAAGGCTGACATCTACTGTAATG
This sequence comes from Protopterus annectens, assembly GCF_019279795.1. Classification (NCBI taxonomy): domain Eukaryota; kingdom Metazoa; phylum Chordata; order Ceratodontiformes; family Protopteridae; genus Protopterus; species Protopterus annectens. The sequence goes on from NC_056742.1 coordinate 288,810,265, forward strand.
CACAAGAACTGAGATGGCAGGCTTTGTGCTTGCACTGCTGTTAAAAAGCCACGCATCATTTCAAACTACGCAGACATGGTTTCCTCTAACTCTGGCTAGGTGCCTTGAACTTTTGCTGATTTGATGCGAATGTGTACTAGTTCAGATTATGTTTGATCAAGAGAAAATGTTGATGAGGTTCAAACCATCCTGTCAAAGTCTGTGTCTGAAAAACATAGAAAGTGTATGCTGAAGAAGTAGGTAAAAGGTAGACATAGGAAAATAATTGGGTTTCAAATATAAAACAAATGTCATCTACTTTCCATATTGTGCCTACTTCATAAACCGCCTGTTTTTTTCGTACCCACCTAACAGATGCAGTTATTGTTAAGAACTGCCGCTAAGGAAAAACGAGCAGTAAGCTGTCTGCATCTTCTTTTTTACTAATTACTTCCTCCTCATTATGATTCAGTAATTGATGCTTTGAAGGGACAGGATGATATTTTTATCATGTACTTCTGGTAGAAATGAGATACTTATTAGATGTCTTCATCTACAAATCATAAACTTAACCTACATGAAAAAGTTTCACTGAAGTAAACTGTGAAAGCCAAATGAGCTCTATACTTTTTTTAAGCTTAGCAGTATTAATTTCACACTTTGCACACAGTTCATGTTAGTCACTTACAGATTGTACAGTGTCTAGCTATCTTAATTTTGCAATTTATTTCATGTCACTTGGCACCAAATGGGAATGTGCTTTTTTTCTACAAACTGTAACAACAGTGAGCATATAAGTTTCATATCTCAATTAGAATCACATTGCATGGACAACAGATCTTTAGGTAGTGTAAAACACTGACACTCTGAGATCAAGGAGTTTTCAGCCAAGATATTTATTAAGTGAGATGTCATACAAAAGTACATGGGATAAAATTATGTACTGGTCAAAATAACCTAACTTAACTCTCCTGCCTTCTACTGCGTGTGTGTGTGTGTGTGTGTGTGTGTGTGTGCATGTGTGCACGCGTGTGTGTGCATGCGTACATATGTGTGTTTGACTCAATCAACTTGTGAAGCATCATTGCTACTGATGACATTAGTGTGATTTATCATTTTAAACAGTAGAAATAATAATAATAATAATAATAATAATTTGTTAGTCTGTGAAGACAGATTACTGGAATATATTCCAGCTTCCCTACAGTCCTGAACTGGAACAAGCTGGTAAATGGAGAGTGAATGAACAAATGAATAAAGAAAATGATTTATGACTAATTTCAGTTAAACTCATTTATTTTGAAGAGGGTAAACCAGTAAACTGTAGTAATGATGTGATTTTGTTTTATTTTTTTCTTTACTGCTGAGTGTAGTATATTATTTTCAGCAATATTTTTAGAATCACATTTTTAAGGGATCATTCAGCATAAAGAAGAAATCAGGACTCCATACTGCAGAATTTCACGACCCACGGATTGGTTTACTACAAGGTTAAGCAAATTTTGGCTACTAGAAGGTCTCATAAACAAGATTAATATACACCTCTATCTATATAACCAACTGACTAATTTTCTAAGCACTAAAAATGTAATGTTAGCTAACCAAATTTTAGGAAAATCCTTTCATGCTCTTAATTATAGTTCACACTCATATTGTTAGATTTGGTGCTGCGGTAGCATTGTCGGCTCACAGTAAGACGTGGTCCTGTTCGATTCTCAGCTAAAGCATCTTCTGTGTGGAGACATGCGTGAATGGGCGTACCTCGTTGAAGGTTGTGCGTCAGGGTTGGCAACTCGGTACTTAAAAATCTACTGCCAATCATTAGCGGACCGGAGTTCCGCTGTGGCGACCCCTAACCGGGAAAAGCCAAAAGATACAACAACTGAAATTGTTAGATTCATGACATGAATCTTCAGCACTGTAAAAGTCAGCAATTATCTTTCCCCTACAAGACATATTATATTTGCTATTCTGTAAACATTAAGCCATTCTGAATTAGAGATATTTTAAAATTGCCATATAATTTATTTCACCAAATTGAATATGTTGTACAATCTATCTATGGAAGAGAATTTCAGCTGGTAAAATCTGGGGTCTGCAGCCAGATAATTGAAGCTTATAAAATAAAAAAAATGTAAATTCCACATTCTATCTTTTCAACACCATTCAAGTCTACCCGGTTGAAAAGAAAATGTTCCTGCCTCTGGTAAACTGATATAATTTCCTACTCACCTAAAACTATTATGTGATACTAAGGTTGCTATGCACATCTATCCAGTAATCAGCTTATAGAACTATTAAGAATTAATCAAATTAATATTTCCTGGTGACACTCTGCGAACAGCATAGCAATTATTATTATTATTATTACTAGTAGTAGTAGCAGTAGTAATAATATTGTTATTTTTGAGGGAGCATTAGAAACAACTGTCTCTTTCCAGAGTTAACGTGGAAGCACTGTAGAGTCACATAGTTTATGCATACAAACTGGTGGGATCGAATCTGCTGTAGAGATTACAGCCCAAGTAGCCACCAGATAGCCTGGAATAGACTATTAGCCCAAATCATAGAGAAGTTGGCCAAGGAAGGATGGGAGCGAGAGAGACATAGCACCTAATGGCAACTCACCCATCCTGGGATGAGGGACTTGATGGAGCTATACTCCATGAGTGCCATCTGTGGGACGGGAGAAGGCCAAGCAGTGCAACATTGGCAGGAGTACTTGGGGATCAGGAGCCTACTGAAAGCAGCACAGTATTCTGGCTGCAGTCTGTAGGTCAATGAAAGTGTTTAACTGCACTGGCCACATGTAGCAGGTATTATAATGCTTTCTGGTCAATAAGAGGTGATAATGCCATTGCAATTATCTTCTAATTCCCCCATACCCAGATTCTACCAGCTGAAATTCTTGTCCAGCGATTGCGTTTGTTTCTTGTCTTCTTCCGGTGTCCTAAGATGCCAGCGGTGATAGGAATGAATGGGGAACAGAAGATGAGGCTTTATGGTTGTAAGACAGAACAGGGTTCAACAAACCCTGCTGCACCGGACTGCACACGTCTTCTACCTTTCACCTATTTTACTGATGCATATATTGTTTTCAACCCCTTCCGTACTCCCATTTTTACTAAAGTGTTTCAAAAATTGCTTTCTAATACAAACACAAAAAAATGTCTACCATCTAAGATCAAATATAAAATTTTGTTGCCTCAAGACTTGCGTAAAGTTCAGTAATATTTTAATAAAACTATAGATGTACAAAAACATTTTGGGTTACTCCTTCACCAGTGTGTGGTCAGAGGATACATGAATTTTGTCTGTTTGGAACTTTACTAGTTATCTATAAAAAGCAGAAAACATATTATTTAGATATATCAGCAGAACTTTGAGTAAGGAAGCTTACTGACCAACAAGACTAAGTCATGGAGATAGCATACTTTGAGATGAATGGGAGGTACATCACCCACATGTGGAAGTCCCACAGAAACACACACTTCTGTTTATGTTTTTGAAGAAAGCCTGCCTTTTGCGTTGCTTCCTTTACTTTGCATAATGCTTTCAGATATGATCATTGCAGGTTTGATGACTTACTATGAATGTGTCTTCAGTGCACAGAAATCACTTGCTTGTGCATATTATACTGAAACAACTGACTGCCTGAGATTGTTGTGCATTGTTTTGCATAGTCTCTTCTGTCCTCAGTGTTATGTGATTGTAAAGCATGTAGATATACATCGGGGGGGGGGGGGGGTAGTCTTGCCTCCCATGCAGAGAGGTATAGAGTCAAACAACTCAAGCTGTCTCATTACATTGAATGTAATATACTGCTTTTGAGGATTTGCAGTTCAGGAATAATGTCCCTAGTTAACAGATTTGTTTTGCTTATGCAGCTTAATCCATGACCTATATGCCTAGCTATGTTTATAATGTATGTATGGACGTCTTTTTTACTGAATGTAAATCTGTTTTTCTGTTTCAGTGGTTAGGAAATTAGATCAATTTGATGTAAGGCTGGTATGTCAAACATGTATGTCAATTCACAGGGCAGAGTTGGGGTAAGGTGCTCTGTCAGTGAAAAGCATTGCCACTATTATATCTTTTATACATCCAGTACTGAATTACAGTTGTGTATGTTTGTATTTAACTGAATTACAGTCTCATCTGCTACACTTCTTTTCAAGGCTCTGCAGCTGTTTAGCTTGTATATTTGAGCAAAGCCCCCTCCCCCAACATGGTGCTGGAAGGTGGAGGTATGATATTGTAAAAAAGGTTTGCAATCATTTTGACAAATTGCAGGGTCTCAAGATGCACCTATTTGAAATGCAGGTTGCAAATGTGCATAAAAACAAACCAAAAACTATCGACTTCACAACTACGAATGCTAGTGTGCATTTGCTGTTGTGAAGTTGATGCTCTGCATGGAGCTTGCGCTACAGTGGGGATCGGGAAATGTGCCCATCTCCTCACTATAGTGTGATCTCGGAGTTTGTAAATATAATTAGCAGGGGGTGTGGGGGTGCAGCAAAATATTAATTGGACAAGTCTGGCCAGTAAGGTACACTGGGTAATATCGACTATGTCGAAAATGGACTTGTCGACATTACTGGTTTTGTCTTTGTGCCTTTCTGATGTTTGTAATTTCAAGTTTATTTATTGATTAAGTCATTACTCGATGGAATGCCTTTCAAGGTTTCGGTAGTAAACCTGTAAAAAAACCTGTTAGTATTATTTTATATAATGAATGTGATTTTTTTTTTTAATGTGAATGCTGTTGGAATGGTTTGGTTTTATGCATTGCTGGTTACTATTTGTTGTCAACTATGGGGGGTGTTGGATGGGGTAGCTGGTCAACAATAGCATAAGTGGATGTAAATGTCTGGAAGAAATTGTAGTAGGCATGATTTGCTTTCTATAATGTGACATTCACAGGTATAAATGTTTGTGTGCATGTCTGTGTACAATTAAAGTAACACAAATTTACAAGTAAGACTCACATAATTACACAATTAACATATCAAGTGCTAGTGTTTTATTCATAACCTAGAAACTAAGACTATATTAAGCATAATATTCAGTACTGGGTATTTATATGTATACATAGATATCTGAAAATGCCACTGAGCTTCTACTGACTGATGCTATGATCTCCATCTTTTATATTCTTAGCATTTTCTTGTAAATATTGAAATAACATTTTCCTATCACAAACATTACTAGCCTGTACCTCATATGTAGCTAAAGCATTGGCCATTACTTTATAATCTGTATGGTGCTCTTTAATCCATATTCCAATCATTCCTTTGGTTGGAGTTCTGCAAAAATAACTGCATGTACAAGCTGGCACACAGACTGCATAACTGTTGAAATTGTGCAAAAACTATGGCGGTGAGTACATATTCTACTTATTTACTCAAAAACTAAATTATGGCCACAGTGATGTGTATCTAGAATATACAAATTCTTGGAAATCCTTTGGGTCATATTTTGTATATAACCCATGGTGAGTTTAAAACCATTGCCTACTGTTTTTGCACATCTGTAGTTTGCTCTGGAATGTGTACCTCAAACTGCTCTTCCTGTGTCCTCTTGTACCAGAATGTTCTAAAATTTGTTTAGCGTTTCATGTACACCTCATGCTCTGGTCATTTATGTACTGATAAAAAATAAGGACCACCCACTAGATTATTCTTCCTGTTTGAGTTCCCTTTGCTCACTAGCCATTAATCTGAATTTTTGTAACTGATTTAATTTCAGTACAGAATAACGGCTTAATATAAACTTGGATCGAACTGTTACACTAGACTAAATGGCATGCTGTGCAATGAAAATGTATACTTTTTTTTTATACTGTCCTTCAGCTGAATCATTCCCATTCTGCTTAGGACTGCATCTAATACCTTTTGTGTTAAAGTATTCCTTCCTGTGCTCACAGGAAGTGATGTACCACTTAGGATTTTGAAGTTTTCTAGCAACATCTGCTGGCATTTCTGTAACACTTAAAAGCACAACAATTTTAAAACAGCTTAATTCTTCTCCCAAATATGGTCATATCATTTAAGTCCATATTTATTTTGTGGCAAACTGAATCTGTATTAGTGCAATGGTGTATTATTTTGGTAAAAGTGGTATTACGTCTCCTGACAATATCTGATTTACGCAAACATACAGGATGCCTTACCTGAGACAGTCTGATAAGAACTGGTCTCTTGTATCTCATGTGACTTTCAAATTCACTTCTTTCCAATATACTACCTGAGTGTATCTGGCCACCTGGGTCAACTTGCATCTCTCCCATGTTTCACTGCATTTTTGAAAAGGGCATGATATTAGATACCCTACCTTCATATGATCTGCATAAAACTTAAAAGTCTATATTTGTTATTATAGCAATAACCGAGTGGGGGTGCTATATTGAAAATTTTCCCACAGTTGATGTGGTTTAATCATGAGAGTGATGCCCATGTGATTAAACAAAGGCAACCATAGGTAACTCTTCAATATACCACACCACGGAGTTGGTTATTGATATTATACAGTGGCATTATTTAAGAAAGAAATTGCTTACTTTTGTTAAAGAATGTCTTTGTATAACAGCGCTGTGGTGTTCTTCTGTGTTGTTTCCGTATTCTGCCTCTTTGCTGATGTGGTGCACATGCTTATGGGACTTACATTCTCATGCTCACACAATACATCAGAGCTTTGAAAAGCAAGTAATGGGGAAAAAAACTGAAATCTGAACACTTTAGCAGTACAAGATAGACATGGCAATAGTACAAGGAAAATAAAGTACATTTCTTTAGTTTTGTATAATGTACCTGGTATTACTTGTATTTTATCTGCCTTCCATATGTACCTCTTGACCTCTTAGCTCAAGAAGACTGTAAAGCTTTAACATATATTAATAGAAGACAGTCCAGGTGACCAGAGTTTTTTCTGTTGGTATATGCTCGATTTACAACAGGCCCACTGGTTGGGCTGACCAATCAGCGTGCACATTTTTGAATGTTAATGAGCTACCATTGTATAATACCTTGTTACTTCTCCTGTTATACTACTTCAAGTACCCTGGATACAGATGAGAAGAACTACAACAACTCAATGAAGTGGTGTTTTTGTGACATGCATCTTGACAACACCTTATTTCTGGCATTTCAGTGCCAGCTGTGCTACTGAATTTCTGACAGTACATGTGCATGTGTCGGGAGGTGTTAAGGTAAAACCGTTTTTAATACTGTATTAGTACAGCATCAGTACAGAATCTAGCTGTGAGTTATGCTGTTATGTAGTCATGACTACTACAGTGTGTTTAGGAGGGGGAAGCTCATATAACCAAACAGTATACAAGTGAGCATATAGTGTCATAACACATACTTCATATTAGCATATTTCACATATGCAGATCAGATTACAATATGCCATCACTGAAAATACTAGCTATATATTGATTGGCTAGAGGCTGCATTCTTAGAAATGTCATAATGAGTGGCTGTCTGTTGCATCACTTAATGAGTAAGGCAAAGTGTGGAGACAGATATAAAGATACTTTGAAACTTCTATGTTAATGTATCCTACTTGTAGTAAATTAAACCTTTTTTTAGTAATTTAAAGAGGTTGCCTCTAATCATCTGTATGTACGTTGACAATAATTGTAAAGATAAGCTTCTTTGTTTACCACAACACATCTTGTTAAGGCAAAACTGCACTGCCTAACTTTTTTGGTTATCCTTGACAGGAAATAGTTGACAAATTTCCAACAGTTAGCACAACACGGAAAAGGGAAGGGTAGTTCCTGCAATAATAAAGCAAATTGCTATATACACTTTTTTTAACAATAACAACTGGGATATTACATGCATTGCATTGTCAAGTGCACTGTACATTGTTACTAAGCATAATTGCACTGTAAACTGTTACTAAAACTAACAGATAAATGAAAACATCTTGTCAGTATAATTACATTTATATACTGTTCTATATTCATTGCAGTGCAATGGTTTACTGATGAGGAAAATCCATCAACATTTAAAATGTTGATGGCAATGTGCAATATGTCACATGAAGTCAATCATCACATTTGGAAACAGTAAATATAAATAATATAGCAATAACCCACGCCTGGGTGTGGGTAATGCTAAATTTACCCATGGTTGGCGTGGTTTGGTCCCGGGAGCCCGAGTGACCAAACAAAGCCAACCGTGGGTAAATTTAGCATTACCCACACCCAGGCGTGGGTTATTGCTATTATACCATGACATTATTTAAGAAAAGAAACTGTTACTTTTCTTAAATAATGGCATAGTATAATGCCTGTTTACTGCCCTTCCGCAGATGTCTGGCATCCGCGGCAGTTCTGAAGTACTGCGCGCCTGCGCAGTACATCAGAGCTGTGGGCAAAAGCAACGGAGAAAGCAAGATCTCCATTGCTTTTTTTTAGTGTCTCGCTATGTTAAATGAGTTTAACATAGCGAGATAGTTTTAAAATAAGCAACGGACATCTCCGTTGCTTATTTTAAAACTGTCTCGCTATGTTAAACTCATTTAACATAGCGAGACACTAAAAAAAGCAATGGAGATCTTTCTTTCTCCGTTGCTTTATTTTAAACACTGTCTCGCTATGTTAAATGGGTTTAACATAGCGAAACAGCTTTAAAATAAGCAACGGAGATCTCCGTTGCTTATTTTAAAGCTGTCTCGCTATGTTAAACCCATTTAACATAGCGAGACAGTGTTTAAAACGAGTTATACTAATGGAAAAAAGTCCGGGCGACCGGACCTTTTTCCATTAGTATAACTCGATTTACAACGGGCACGCTGGCCAATCAGCGTGCACGTTTTGCGGGGATCATGGTATAATAAGAAATTAACTAACAGCATCGTGAAAGTAATCATTGTTTGGTTTATAATCCCCTCAAAATATAAAACTATTAAATATTTTAAAATGTATGAAATATAATAGCTAAAGCAGTCCTTCAACTCTTGCCTCATTTTTGTGCCCACACAAACATCTTACCCTACTCCCTCCATCATCTGTCATAAACTAACTTTTCTGTCTTAGTCACACAGCAGTTGTTGTGTAAAGCCATAAATAACTTAAATTATATTTTGATTGTAAATGTTCAGAAATTAGTAGCTGTGACAAATTCTCCCCTTCACCTCTAAAATGCTATTGCTAGAGTTATTGTGTATATTTCGATTAAAAGGTTGACTTAATCACAGTTGATGTTGTTTGTTTTTAATATGTATACATAATGCTTTGTTCAAAACTTTACTGCATCTGTGAAAATGCAGTGACTTATGTTTTGATGCTTATTTGTACTTCACTGGTCTAGCAGGTCAGATTGCTGGAGTGTAGATGACATGTTGGGATTGTTTGATTTATAGGAATCTCTTTCCCTATAACTATATGGCTAAGTAGCAGACATGCTTCAGCCTTTGTCTTAAGACATATGTTCACCTTAGTGTTAATGAAATAAATACTCAAGCATAGCAGAAAAGCTAAATAAACTGAGAATATCCCCTCCTGTGTTGTCTGCTGGATTGTTCACTGGCTCACAGATAGGATGCAAGAAATCAAAACTGGGGAAGTTACCTCCACAAAGAGCCCTGTCACCAGTGGAGTCCCTCAGGGTTCTATACTGGGACCCCTCCTGTTTGGCATCTACTTCTCTAAAATAAAAGGCAATACCAAAGGGCTCTGGCTAACTACGTTTGCAGATAACTGTAAGCTAGGAGTAGTCATCAAATTCCCATGTGACTTAGCCATCCTGCAAAAGGATTTGTCTCAAATAAATAACTGGTATTAAAATTATAGTCTGAAGCTAAATGCCAAAAAATGCACTATTGTATCCTTTGGGAAATCCTCTACCACATGGAACAACCACATTGACAATATGCCCCTATGATTTGGCCCAGTTTTTCGGTATTTGGGAACTTATGTGGAGAGTGACCCCATGTTTGATAAACATGTGTCTATTGTTGTAAGAAGGTCTTTTATTGCACACCATATAAACAAAGGGATTGTGCCTAGATCTAGAGATGTCATTGTCCCACTTTACTCAGCCATCATTGGACCAGTTATTGAATATAATGTCCCCTTTAGCATGTATCTGTCCAGATGCATGCAATAACTAGAATGCCCACAGAGATACCTTACTTAAAGGATACAAGGCCTAAACAACATGTTCTACATTGACCAACTGAAAGCCCTGTCACTATACTCGGTATCCTACAGCCTGCTAAGAGGTGACCTGTGTCTGGCATACAAGGCATACTCCAACCCAATACTGATGAATTTACTGCACATCAGCAAGTCAAATGGCATCAGAAATACTCAGTCTAGGAATCTAAACCTCTTCTGCAACATCAACAGAGTGCTTTGGAGGGACAGGCATACCTCACAGAAAATACTGCTGCTCTGGAACAGGCTCCCCATCCATATAAAACAAAGTTCAAAGTTCATTCCTGCCCATTTTCAAGCACAACTTGGATTATAAATAGGAAACTGAAAATTCACCCCTGGACTGCCCCTGTACTACTAATGGACAGAGAAGGCTCCTAAATGCTTTATCCCATGCATGTGTTCTCTCAAATGATCTATGGTATGATCCCAATTATACTCATTAGGGGTAATGTATAATTATCGAACATGGGAGGGATAAGGCCAGTCTCTAACCAAATAGGATAGTTTAATCTGAACACAGAGGGAGACTGGCTAGGCTTAAACTGGCCCACTGTACCAGGGTAAGCTTCAAATGCCTTGCAAGATCAGCTAGCCTAGTACTTACCAATGAAACTGTAAGAAACTGCAGAATAAAAAGTATAGGGAGTGTGACTGTTCTACTGTTGATTATACAATAAAAAATGATACCAAAAAATCCTAAATGCTTAAGTTGCCGTCAAGAACATTTAAAACATAAAATTCAGATGTAATAAGTGTACAAAACAAAACTAAATTTTTGTGTACACACACACACACACACACACACACACACACACACAATCATTTGATGCATGCAGATGTCTTGCAGGTCACTAAGACTATACAATAAACCATAACTGTTATCACCACCAGTACTTAATGCACAAAATAAATTCAAGAGAGTTAAAACTCAAATCTGTGCCTCTGTGTTACAGTTGAAATGCTATCATACTCTATCTTTCAAAATGTACCACTGATTCATTTATCAAACCATGTTTGCTATGCAACATTAAAAATAATCAAACAAGCTCTAAAAGGCTGTTTCTTAATGTGCCATAAATAATGCAAGACAATACAAAAATGGATTTAAAGTAGCATAAGTATAAGACAACAGCACAGAAGCAGAAGATGAAGCAGTCTACATGCAATATACCTTACACAAAATGAGTAGCCAGCCAGAGAAGTAACCATAATGAAAAATATTTAAATAAATAAAATGAATAATTATTCTTATTTAATAACAGAGCAAAATCATTGCTAGTCTGAAGGGAGCATCATAGAAATGGCTCAGTAAATTATTAGCCAACAAGAAACTTTAGAAACAGAGGAAAAACTAACTGTAAGTCTAATATACTGCAGCAATAAGAAAGAAAAATGCAGAAATGCATGCTACAGTAACAGAGCAACAGATTATGCAGTTTTGCTTGCAAAAAATCTGAATCGTCTGATACCAAAAAGAAAAACAAACAAAAACAAATGGCCAGATGTTTTTCAATGTATGGAAGAAAAAACAAAATATCTACAAAGCAATAATAACCATGATACTTAAGCATAGTGGGTGTGATTCAGAAAAGGATGCAACCAGCAGTAAGCCCTGACATTGGCTGCTACTGTTCGTTGTGACCCTTCCTCATTCAAAGAGTGGCTTATGTCAGTGATCCTTTGTGGTATACAGGATGACAACACTACAACACTGGGCTGCCGCTTTGCTGAGCTATATGCTAATGAGGTATTCCAGTAGAGCAACCTATGCTAATTAACCATGTGCTCTCTCCCAGAAATACCGACAGGAAGGTATTTACATTGCTGTGTAAGTTAGCTTGAATAAACACTCACGTTCATTATCACCCATGTGAGATCGAGATCATATTAGGGCTAAGTGCTTAGGAGTTTAGTGGGCAGGATGTACTGAGGATTGTGCTCATCTGTATATGTCTGTTACTGCATGTGTGAAAGTATTTAGAGGGATGAGTAGTGTCAGGTGTGTTTGTGTGTTTGTGTGTATGACTGTTTATCCGCCTGTGCTGTTACTGTTCAAGGGGGTTAGTTAGGGTAGGTATGTGTGTGTGTGTGCCCATGAGTGCAATTGGATGTGTGTGTGTGTGTGTTAGTGTGTGTGTGTGTGTGTGTGTGTGTGTGTGTGTGTGTGTGTGTGTGTGTGTGTGTGTGTGTGTGTGCGTGTGTGCATGCATATGTGTCTATGAGTTAGTGTGTGTGTGTGTGTGTGTGTGTGTGTGTGTGTGTGTGTGTGTGTGTGTGTGTGCATGCATATGTGTCTATGAGTTAGTGTGTGTGTGTGTGTGTGTGTGTGTGTGTGTGTGTGTGTGTGTGTGTGTGTGTGTCTGTGTGTGTGCGCGAGTGTGTGAGAGAGTCGGGTGGGGCTGTCACACTTCTAAACTCCTCTAGACTACCGAGCAAATCCTGCACTATTGGGCAGGGAGGACACTAGACACCAGTAAATCTAACTAGTACCCTGTACTCAATTTAAAGTTTAATACCATACTGGTATTTGCTTCCTAAAATATGTATGGGTGAGATGAACACTAGACACTGGGGATACTCTTTAAATATCACTCTAAGTCACTTAAAAACATTAAAAAAGAAAGAGGAATCAAGATTTAAACCATTTGCTATCAGGACAAAAAGCAGCACTTTATAATCCTTTTTTTAACATTAGACTCAAGGGATATTATTTAAATTATCTTAATTCATTAAACAAAAATTACAAGGGGAAAAAAGCTTTGAATTCTAAACACTTGGTACAGGGAGCAAAATCTTTAAAGCAGAGTTTTACTCTTCTGAGCCAAACCTAGACACCAGTAAGTTAATTTAAATGGCTTTCTAAGTTTAGATTGTAGCATATTATTTTGATCTAAAGTAAATTGTACAGAGAGTGTCAAACGTGTATATCATAAAATCAGAAATATCAGCAGAGGGAAAACTAAAATGCAGCATTAAAATACAAATTAATATTATATATGAACAGTGCTATGGGTGAAGTAAGTAACTGCAGCAGCAATTTAGCAGCTGCTTGCCATCATAGTGGTATTTTGCACTGCCTATAGAAGGTAGTATCATAGGTTCGAGGCTGGCTAGTGGAAATGTTCTTCTTTACAGAACTTTTGCAATTCTGTCCCATTCAATAATATGATCATATTTTTTTTTTATGTGGGTATTTGTGCTACCAATTATTTATTTAATTATGTGTTTCTGCCATGTCTGTTTAAACCATTGTTTGGGTAGTATACGTGTCAGTGTCACTGTGTATAAGCATAAGACTAACTGCCTCACACTTCTCACAGCACTGTCTTTGCATTAAAGTTGCACTTTGGTTTTACGTTTGCTGATATTTCCAAGAGTTGATGATATACATGTATGATGCTCTCTGACAAATTAAGTTGAGATCAAAGTAATATAAAGTTAGGAATGCAAATTTTACCTTAAATCACTTAAAAAATAAGACACCCTCGGTACCGAATGCAGGTCTCTCACTATGCCAGCTGAAATGATAGCTCTTGCATCCTGATTTTTTTTTGAACAATAAGAAGTATAAACTCTAATGACTGGCATTATTGACTGACTGTAATGGTCAGTGCATTATGAGGGGCAGGGCTGGTATAAGAGGCAAAATCAGAAGGGTTCTGTAAAATCAGGAACAGCTGAGAGGGATGGGTTGTGTCCATGTGAGGGGACTGACATACCTCCAAATGGCCATGCAGAAGACTTCTGGACAAAACTGGAAGGAGCACTAGATTTTAAATATTAGTGTCTCTGCCTTAAAATTAATACAGCTACATATCTACTAACACAAAACATTTTCAGATCGCTGAGAAAAATGAAACACTTATGGCATTATTGACTGGCTGTAAGCCTTTGTGGTTTATAAGAGACAATGAAATAATAAGTGACTACAGCAGTGACATTCTGTAAACTAAGAGACAGATAAAAACATATTGTGGTGTGTGTGTGTGTGTGTGTGTGTGTGTGTGTGTGTGTGTGTGTGTGTGTGTGTGTATTTGAATGTATGAATGCATGTGGAAGACTGAATGATGGGCTTCTGCCAACACAATGCATGAGCCGTCAAATGTGATTACTGCACAGATGTGCTGATCAGTACTTATGGTAAGAACACTCAAGTCACAGACTTGCAGATTAGCTGATAATGAGGTCTTTCCTTATTGTAGTTAATATGTTTATGTAGGTAACCATTTGAAATGTCAGGACCCCCTAGAGCAAGTTCCAAAATACGGAGCCTGAATGGCCGTAAGATTAAACTTGTATGTACATTAAAGAGGCCATTTCTCTGAATATTCCCTTTTTGATGAGGTACTGCAATCTCAGAATTGGCATATATAAGTTTGGAGAGTGTGGGGTGCTTGCCCTCCACATAGGTAGTGCAGGGGGAGCTTGCCTCCCTGTAAAAAGACGTTTAAAGGAGAAGAGAGATTTTCAAGATTCACTCTTCTCCTGTGTTTTCTGTCTTTTTTTTTTTTTTCTTCGCAGCACTCAGCATTTCAAGTGATGACATTTCAGTAGGGAGCAGTGTCTTTATCACATTTTCTGTGATTGCAGAAACAACCTCTTTTGGCCTCGCCTCTGAATACTCATGGTGGGGTTCTTTTTGAATCCTATGGAGAGTTAACAGAATTCTGTACCACAGGAAGAGAGATACAAATGAAAAAAATGGAATTCCTGGAAGAATAAATAAAACAGCTGCAGTAGGCAAATGCAAAACTTATCCACCTTGCAGAAACATAAATAAAATGCATCATACCTTCTTCACAATAGCAAGCATTACATTTAAAACCCTACTAAAAACACAAAGAAAAGACTCAGCTAGTTAACATACATTACTATCTGTAGAAGAGATATGAAATATGAAAAAAACCTGAGCAGTGCTATCATCAAAGACAACAAAAGCTTGAATTATAACTGAAATGGGGCATAAGGAGAGATGATACAGAATTATAACATCACTGCTCAAAGTGGTTATATGAGTAAATCATCACTAAGCTCCTTCTGCAAACCAGATATTACACGATACATGAAATGGACTAAAGTAATCTATGAAAAAAATAACAAAAACTATTTCAAACTTAAGGGTGAGAGCTGTCGTCGGAATGTGCTGGTCGTATGGGAGTTGTTGAAGGATTTTGGAGATTTGTGAGCTATCGTTGGAAGGTGTTCATATGGGACTTATCATAGGACATGGGGATCGTTAAAGGTGCTTTTCATTTTGGAGGTATTGTTGGAAGGTGGTGTTCATTTTGGAGCTATCGAAGGAGTTTGGAAACTATCTTTGGAATTTCATTTGTTTGGAAAGGATTTTTGGATATATTGTTGGGGCAATCGATGGTGTTTTGGACTTTGGGAGCTATCGTTGGAACTTTGTTTGGTTGATAAGGATTTTTGGATTTATCGTTGGGACAGCCGATGGTATTTTTTAATTTGGAGTTATTGAAGGACTTTGAGAGCTATCGTTGGAACTTCGTTTGGAGCTATCATTGGGGCAATTGAAGGAGCTTTTGGTTTGGGATTTATCGTTGGAAGTATTACACATGTGGAGATTTATTTTTCAGCTGTATTTTCATTTATTCAATTCTTGGATTACTTAAATGCTTTCATTAAAAAAAAGAAGAAAATGGAGAACAAGGTTAAGTGATTGAGGAAAAGTATTTAATGGTTAAACTGTATTCACTGAATGGTACATATCAATGTAATATAGGTAAATTCACACTACTGCTTTGCTTGTTTCTTCGTTGTAATGTATATTCGAATGTCATTAATTTTCATAGCTGTTATGGCTCTACTGTTTAATATTGTTAATTGTGGATTCTTCAGTTGCTGTTATATTGGTTGTCAGTGTAGATAGTTCTGAAGATGTGGATTGTTCACTGGGTGTTGTTTTGTTTTTTACTGTTGAGAGCTTAGAAGTAGTTGGTTGGTTAATT